>NW_019174365.1:7052188-7183184 GCF_002260705.1 Seriola dumerili | reverse complement strand
ATGACAGAATATAAAAGGGCAAAAAAATGTCATAGTATAGTAAGGCATAAAAACATCAAAAACGCCATAGTATAGTAAGGCATAAAAACGTCAAAAACACCATAGTATAGTAAGGGTTAAAAAATGCCATAGTATAGTAAGGCATAAAAAACACCATAGTATAGTAAGAAAAAAAAAAAATGTGAAAAAACGTCATAGTATAGTAAAGCATAAAAAAAGGCATAGTATAGTAAGGCATAAAAACGTCAAAAAACGTTGTACTATAGTAAGGCGTAAAAAACGCCATAGTATAGTAAGGCATAAAAACGTCAAAAAAAGTCGTAGTATAGTAAGGTATAAAAAAACGTCATAATATAGTAAGGCATAAAAATGTATATGGTAGTGCCATGTCCCTACCATCCATATCCAAACCTACTCCCTTGTGTCAATGACGTGATGTGCAAATGAGCAATACAAAAGCGATCATGCAAATGTAACAATTTTTTTTCTTCTTGCAATCCCCCTGCCGCCCACTGACAAGATGCGGCCCTGGGCGGCTGCCCACGTCACCCGTATCTAAATTCGCCACTGCATGAATGAGTGCATTACATGCAAAGCCTGGAAAACTGACTACCATGGTTAGAGAGGTCAAGAATCATTTCTTGGCAAGGTACGCTAATACAAACCAATCCCATTTATGCCACGATCAGATTTCATTCTTTTTGCCATAAGTTTGCTGCCTTACAGGGGCCGATGCATCTACCCAGTGACAGAGATATAAGCCGTCCATCATCCATCGAGTGGTTTGGCCCAGTTTTTCCACTCACTGCTTCCCTAAGCCTTTTTCTTGATTCCCAATTAAATCGAATGAAATCATCCCAGATGATCCGTTTCACGTGCAGCAGATGCCCTGCTCAAAATGAGGACAATATATAAAGATGTGACAGAATAAGATCTGAATGAACAAGTATGAGCAATCTGCACAATAATAGAAATAAAGCTATAGAGAGCCACGCTGCAGCCCCAGCCCTAGCCCTTCACATATCTAGGCTATTGTGTTAGGCTTATTTCATTTAGTGTGGTTTTTTACATTTTGGCTGAGTGCAGATTAAATTGTTAACTTTGCTAACTAATTTATTTCCTATTATGTAAAACAAAGTCCAAAATACTAAGCACAAGGCAATTAACTGTCATTTTGGTCAGTATAGTAAATTTATCATTGAACATTTCTCACCATAAATGATATGTGACATTAATTACACTTCAGTGGATATTGACTGGGTGCCATGTGCTTTATATTCTCATTAATGATCATAAACCTCTCTCATTGTCTCTGGGCAGTGTCATTACAGGCAGAAAATTACATACACCAAGCAGTTTTATTATATGTATCGAGTTGTAATGCTGCACAGTAAATGTACATACAAATCCTATTAGGTATTACTTTTGACAAGCTGCTCTAAGGTAAAATGTGAGGAAAATTTCAGAGGACAATCTGAATTGTATCCAGGTCATATGAATTCTGCCAACAGATTCTGGCTCTTATGTCCTCTTTTCATAAATATCTCCTCTTTTAAGCTGAGTCATTGTACAACCCTTTCTGCTTCCACTAAGCATTTCAGCAAGAAAAGAGACAGAATGTCAGAATGTGACCCACTTGTTTTTTTTTTGTTTTTTGTTTCCTCCCCTGCCCTGTCCCAGTGGCAGAAAGTAGGTGAGCGTGTCTGTCTGGTAGCCTACTGTCAGACCCAAGGTAATGCCAGCCTCCATTTTGAGGCAGGCGGCTAAATCCTTGCTGATCTGCCAGCTTGTTCATCCGCACTGGGCTGAGGGGAGCACTGAATCTCTGAGGGCAGCAGGATGCACGCATGTCAGCATAACACCCATTTTTTTTGAACAGTCATACTCTTGAAACTTCACCGTATATATAATAATGTGATCTTAGAACAATCTTGTAAGAACTGTGAATAAATGACCATGCTCTAATAACAAGGTTTAGACCTGTTTCTGGTCCATGTGCAGAGAAAGTGCACAATTAGTATGAACTATACTAATTTATCCTGTGTTTTAAACAACAGAGAAAATATGATGAATGTAATGTCTGAATTAAAGTGAATAAAACTCCAATATACTGATTATATACTGACTTCGGATGAATTTCCTGGCACTGAATCGATCCAGTCAGCTCTTGGTAAGCATCTGTGCTCAATTTCAACCTATGAGATGTTTCATTTTTGTTGAGTGGTGTTTCTCCCAAGATGCCAACTCCCCTATCACAAGACACAGACACGCTGTAATTTGAATAGGACGGGCATACTGTCAGCTGCATCCTCCTCCAACAACCACATAACCTTCACTTTAAGGGAAGAATGTTTTCATTTTCACGGTCCTGGTGTTGTGAATGCTGTTATTATGCTATTAATGTTAGTTAAATTAGTAATTGTAAGTAGATTATTGTTACAGAAATCATGCCAGTGTTTTAAGAGGTGGGCTTTAATATAATTTTCTGTTCTTTTTATATCTGGCCTGGTCTTGCATGTTTTTTGTTTAATTTTATTTTTTCAGTTTCAGTTTTCAGTTTTTTATTAAATGTTATCTTTGAGCTTGCTTGAATATTAAGTTATTTTTTATTTCCCCTGTCATGGCAAACATTTGGACCATCAATACAATACACTGCTATTCATCAAACATTAGAAAATACTTCTGGTGGTATGCAAAATGAGAAGTTTTAAAAAAAAAAGTAATGCAACATTATATATATACTTTATATTAAAATAAATAGCATACTGAAAGGAACTGCTACAAGCCTTATCCTGATTAAAAGTTTTTTGTTTTCATCTCCCAAGCTGATTGAAATGTTTCATAATGTATGTGAACTCATCAATATCGTTTTTATTATGTTATTTTCAAGATGACAATGAAAGCTCAAAACAAAACGACTCCATAAGAAATCCAGCAGGAGACAAAGGTTGATTTCGCTTTTTATTATTCAGAATTGAAGACATGAGCTCATGCAGATCCAACAAGAGGATGTGTGTGAATGGAAAAGCGATGGAGAACAGTCTTGAGTGATTCTAATAAAATGAGGCTTCAGCCATCCACTTGTCCAGATACAAGCTTTTTCCTCTAAACCCCGAATGACTCGGCTCAAAATTCCCCTTCCATCACAAATCTGCAGCTTTTCAGTCACATCACACAGTGTAAATACTGATTTGTTGATGTTATGTTTTGGAAGCTTGTATCATCCAGACACGGGCGGCTGATCATATTAGAATCACTTGGCTACAGCATAGCATGGTAACGATGAAGAAAACACAAACACAACGGTTTATAGTGAGCTCACGCTGACTTTAAAGTGCAATTTCATTTTCAGCTTTGTTGGATTTGCAAAAGCAGTGGTCATAATTCACACAGGGACAATGATGAAGGGGCCAACAAAGGGATACATTATCAACTACAGAATTAGTATCAAATGGAAAACTACTTCATGGTATACATGTATTTCCAGGTCTAACAAGTTGTGACTGCACTATTGCATAGTCTGTAACTCTGATTTATTTTCTCTCCGTTCATAACAAATACTACTTGGGAATTATTGGAAAGAATAGGATTATTATGTGTTCCATTATTATTTCTAATAATGCTCAACTGATTGCCTAAATAATTCAAGGCAAAAGACAAGCATTTGCACTGTTTAACTAGCTTCACATACTGTTTATTGATTTTGTGCTACTATGCAATGCTAAATCAATGCTTTAAGATCCCCATCCATCATTAATGTCAAAAACGTCACCAGCACAGGAAATATCTCAAAATGATGTCACTGAATGTGCAAAAAAAAAACAATGTTACTACATATAAAGGACCTAAAAGTTACATCATAATGTCACACATAGCGCTCAAGCAAGCAGACACACACATACAAACACAACCACAAACATAGACACGCATACACTCTCTGCATGTACAGCAGCATGTCACGCTGTCTTTATAGGAAAATGCCCTCAGTCCAGCTAAGTTAGCTCAACTCAAAAGATCAGATTATACACTATAATCCATGTAAAAAAAAAAAAAAAAAAAAAAAAGACACAGTCAATGCTGTTGCATGTGCAACTCAACGGGGACACAAGACAGACGTCTCTACTGAAATATATTCACTCATTAACGTTTACACATTGGACTTTTTATGTGTAATGCCTTTTTCGATGTGAATCTGTAGTGTGTGTGAATGAGTGAAACATTTAGGTTTGTGTTCGCTTCACTGGATGATCACATTAATGCCAGTCTTTTGAGATCTCGGAGCAGTTCAGGAAAGGGGCAGGAAGGCAAACTGGAATAGATTGTGATTGAAATCAATAGGTGAACAAGGTTTTCACTGGCAGTTAACGGGTTACAGGTTTACAGACAGTGTGTTACATGGATACAAAAGGAAGACGTATTTGTTATTGGTCAAGGAACCTTCTTCAATACGATATCCTGCAGGACGAGCTACATCAGTACAACAGGACAGCCTTTCCTATTCACTTCTTTTTCTCTCAGTTTTTACTGTTATACAAAAAAGTCATACAAAAATACCCCAACATTACATTCAATGAAGGAAATTTGTCAATTTCTGAAAAAAGTGCTCTTGCATAACTGATCACGTATGTCGCTTTCCTTCTCACTCTCTCTCTCTATCGCTATCTCTCTTCAGGTAGTTTGTTTCTAGACAAAGACCACAAGGGAGATTCACAGTATTGGGGGTTAACAGTTGGTGGCCAGACCGGTGGGTGCACGTTTCACTCAAAGAAAAGTGCAAATTAAGTTGGGACAGAGTGTTCAGGGCGTGCAAGAGTTTAGATGCTGCCAGGGGACAGCAGCTGCCAAGAGGGAGCGGTCTCAAAGTTGCTGCGATACTGTCCTATGAGGAGGACAGAGGAGACGAGAGGGGAGGAGAATACGTCACAACAACCAGGAGCGATGGTGGAGAGTTGATGGCAATACTGGCTCAGGGTCAGCCTAATCTAATCTAAAATTGGCAGGAATCCAAGCTGAAACCAGCATCTAAGACATTGCTTTTTCTTGGTTTTTCAACATGTCCCAGCCAGTTTCCAGGGTCCTACTGTTGGAGAGAGATGTTGGAGGTGTTTGGGGGGGTAGGGGGGTGTTTGGGGTATAGGGTCCAGCAGTGAGGATGTATCTCACGCCTCCATATATTGGGGAGGAGGCTCCTTGGGTGGAATGGCAATGGCTTCCTCGTATGGTGGCAGCAGAACCTGAAATGTAACAGAGAACCAAAAGGAGGCTCAGTTAAACCTCATAGCTCAAATACATCCTCTATACTGTTCTGCTGTTTGTTAGAAAGGGTTCAGTAGTGACAATTGTAAAACATTTAATTTTCCTGAATTGGTGATATCAGTAAATGATTGAAAAGATTTGGCTATCCTTGAGATCTCCATTGAGAACTCCATTGCTGAAAGAAGACTTTGAGATGTGGTTGAAGCTTGGAGCTTACATTACAAAGAATTACCATCCATGCTTAAATTCTACATATACCTTATTTCACAAGAAGTTGTAGCTGCTAGCTTTAAATTCCAGCTTTGATAATTAAAGTGAATTATGTTTGCTAGAAAGTAGAAAAACACAATTATACTCTCATAAAAGAAAAGCTGAATTCATTCGCCAATCCCTCCCAGTAATTTATCCATAGTGAGCAGTATAGGAGCGTTTGGACACTATAAATCATCATTTTGCATTTGAGTAGTTTACATGCTGGACATGGACACATCTTTCTTCATTCTACTGTGAGAATTTCTAAGGGAGCTACGGTGTGTAGAAATTTCAGACAGTAAAACTAGTTCACAGTATAGTCAACAGGGAGCGATTTCAGACACAGCCTTAGTCACTGTTGCATGTTTCTGCCCGATTCCTTCAAGCTCTTTATACTCCATCCCTATAGAAGGCATTACTAGCTGAAAGGACAACATCCACAAACACATCCCTGTGCTCTACAGGCTGGACTGCTTTCTCTCTACCAGAGGTCTTTCTCTGTAAATGGCGTTATAAAACCAGCCCTGCTGCTAATTCAGTGAGAGAGAGAGAATATTCTCGGAGGGGATGGAATTGTGAAATAGCCAGGGAGGCCCGGCAAACACATCACAGGGAGGATTTGAAATGAAGCGGACAAGCAGACTATTATGTAACATGTCCAGAAGAGGAGAGGGGGACGGACGGAGATATATAGAGAGAGGAGGGAGGAGAGAGAGAGAGAGAGAGGGAGCGAGAGAGAGACGACCCTTGTGCATTTTAATGGCATTTATATAAAAGCAGGGCAGATAAGCAGCTGGGTACTTGATGTTCGAGGCTGTAAAAAGCCATTTAGACACACTGCCGGCTTTCTAATAGTAAAAATAGATGGAGCACTCGATTCACTCACCACCGTGTGTGGAGAGAGGGAACGCCATGAATAAAACCATATCATCAGTATTCAGGCCGATTTGAAAGCTATTTAACCTGTTTAAACCATGTGCCACAGATATTTGTTGCATCTAGATTCTATCTGTACCCTGATAAGTCTCTAATTAAAATTCACACAGCTTATTCTGTGGCCTTCACTTTGACCCACTTGCTTCAGCTGTTTGCTTTATTTTGTTTTGTTTTTTACATGCCAAGTTTTTTCTGAATTAATCTGGATAAACAGTTGATTTTCTAGAATACATTTATACACTATAACACTAATTTTCTGTTTCCATTAACTAACTAATAATAACAAATGTTACAACACAACCTTTATGTAATTGATTCTGTCCAAAAGACATTTTCAATATTTTCAAGATAATTTGCCGTTTTCTTTTACTTAATTTCTTTCATTGTGTAATTTAATGAACGTGGTTAAAACCATATCTTAATGACACATTTTATTTCTAAAACTAAAATTAATTAATTAATTCTTATTCATTATATGTGGAGCCCTGAAACTGGAAAAAGGCAGTAAAAGGTTATCAAATCATTTAAAACTAATGAATACATAAATAAAGCCGAGTGTAATATATATACAGCTTCACACTTTTCTTTTGACCTCCAATCAACTGGAATAAGGAATTAAAACTTAATTTTAAAAAGTTTTCTATTTATTTTTGCCTAGCTCATTTTTTCATCTAAAAGAATTATTTTCTCAAAGCAACGTACAAAGATTTCTATTGCTTTTTACACTCCATTTTAATAATCTAATACTGTATTGTTCACAACAGGCACACAGAAAGGGCTGGTACAGAGACTAACAGGGTTTGTTAATGCTTTATGGATTTTTTTGCGATGGACAAACAGGATATAAAGCACGCACATCTAAAAAAAGAATAATAATAAAAAAAAAAAAAACTTTCATGGGTGCTGGGTCAAAAATCAAACTTAGTTAGTCAGACAAAAGATCAGCACACTGTGCTTACTGTATAGCTCCCAGCAATTTTAATAAAGCAATGATTTGGTCTACTGGAGATCTTCGTCAGGCACTGTCCAAATCCCCATCACAAAGCAGGACAGACACAAACACATTCATAATTCAGGTGATTGTGATTTTATGGTCCCACAGATGCCACGGCCCACTGGAATTTGTCCCTGTAGTCCTGATGGCCAGTCCAACCACAGAGCTCCGAGACTTGAGAGGATTCAGAACTGAAGCCTACTTATTAATACAACCGATTGTTTTTCTCTGCCTTTATCATAGCACTAAGATTGGGGTTGTTTCTTGCTTTGCCTGGCAGATAGCTGTAGCCATGTTGGGATCTGGCCTTGCAACAGTGGCACCAACAGTAATACCACTTGGAAACGCAAAAGGGGGAAAGTCGAAAAGTTGTCTGTTTCCACTTTAACTGCTAATCCACATAAATTGATCTCGTTTTATTATCTCCATTCTTTACAAATCAGTTTTATAATAATCAGTTTTTTTTTTTTTTTTTTTTTTTTTTTTTTTTAAACAGAGTGTTTTGATGACAAATGTATTAAGTTTTTCTTCTCAAATTGTGGCTGTGGAAAACACTTCTTTCCTTTCATATTGGCCCTCCATCATATCTGCAGTGGACAAAACAGACTGGCACATACTCAATATTTGCTCAAAGGCCATACGATACACAATATGATACCAGAGCCTGCTGGATAAGCTCCTGCCTGTAGAGTCTGTTTCATAAGGTGAGAAACGTCAGCAGTGAACCAGGGCCTCGACAACACAAGGACAAAGTGACAGACAGATGAAGTGCTACGTATTGAGACGACAGCGGGTGTGAGACAGATTAATGTCTTATGTATCAGTGTGGAGGATTACAGACAGACAGACAAATGGAAACCATGACTATGCTAAAGCCTCTGAGAAGCTTCCTGAGTGAACACTGAGGGATCAACGACGACGGCTGGCCAGCCGGCCAACCCCACCTAAGGATGACCTACAGTGCCTACTGCACTGTGACCAACACCACCAATGTCACATCACTGACTCTCACACAACTGAACACAAAGTGTATGGTGACAACACTGGGATATTTAGACGGCTCAACGGAAGAATCTGGAGCCTGGACATTCTCACTGAACCACGTATATACACTGCAGAGTGTATACTATTCTACCAGTGTCTATGATATACTACCAAGAAAAAAAAATATAGGGGGTTCTATGAATTACTATAATTTACTTCTGCAATACAGTGATACAGTAATTAATTTGCAATAAAATGCAAATTAATTACTTAAAAATCATACAATGTGATTTTCTGGATTTTTGTTTTAGATTCCGTTACTCTCAGTTGAAGAGTACCTATGCTAAAAATGACAGACTTCTACATGCTTTGAAAGTGGGAAAACCTGCAAAATCGGCAGTGTATCAAATACTTGTTCTCCCCACTGTATGTGTAGGATTTAATCATTCATTTAATCACTTTAAATAATTTCTTGCTTATCTTAATAATAAGCAAATCCTGTACAAACATTTTTACCTGTCGGTTTCATTCTCATTTAATTTCTGCTTTGGCAAGAATTAATTAATGATTAAAATACTACACATAGTATCTTCACCCGTTCATGTATGTGGAGACTGTGACATGATACCTATTCTAGTGATTTAGTAGCAGGACCACACTAACCTGAACCACTTGGAAATGGAAAAGTTATTTGACATGTGGAATGACCTGATGACCGCAATATACCGAGGCGTGGGATAAAATACTTTCTGAAAATACTTTTTCAAATTAATTTGGGTTTGGGTCATTTTTAATATACAGAATGTAAACAGAGATTCAAACAGATCAATTATCTTTCTCTTTTTTCTTATTTTGAAACAGTCAATAAAATTTTAATCACATTACATTGGCTGTGAGGTGCCGGTGGTACTTCTTCCTCATTAGCAATGTGGCATCTATGAATGCAGAAAACATTAATTCCCACACTGAATAGAAAATCATTCCCATTTTCTTGCGTTAAATGTCTTTAAGTTCTCAAGTAGGTTGAGGTTAATGAGGTTTTTGAGAATTTTAAAAATGAAATGTTTATTTTTTATTCTAAATTGCTGCTCTAATCACAATTCCAGCTCTACAAGAATGATGATTTTACAAGTAATACCCAGAAACCTTACCTTGTACATTAAGAGGTATCAACTCATTGAACTGCAATAACATAAAAAAGTGAATATAGTCTATATTTTAGTAGAGTTAGGTAAAACCTCAGCAGTTGAGCCTAGCATTTGATACACCATATTAAAGTTAAAGTGCTACGCATAGTGATGACAATGACTTTTCAAAACCTTTACCTCTAATGAATCAAAGCTTGTAAGCCAAAACCGCAAAAAAAAAAAAAAAAAAAAAAAAAAATCTATGCTGTGCAAATGCAATTATATTATGAGCCCAGGATGTGTGTGTGTGTGTGTGTGTGGGGGGGGGTTTCAGGATGTCCTTGAGGTAAGGAGCTGGAAGGTGGATGTGAGGACTCACCGTGGTGTCGTTGGTGGTGACATAAACCAGGACCTCTGTGGTGCCCCTGCCGCTCACATATCTGTAGCAGTTCCACACACAGCCAATCAGGTAGGCCTGTCCCCATGAAAACAAAGAACACACAATGACCTTTACCAAGATTTCGTACACGTCTCCACTTTTCATTATTACTGATGCTGCTTGCTATGATCTCATCCATTCATCAAGGTTAGGGATGATGACAGCAGTGATGCATCATATCAACACTTCATAAAGACTGTGATATAACGGGTATCTTCGTGAGCATCAAGACAGGTAAGGGCACATGGCAATTCAATTCAGCTGTATAAACATAAGACAATTTAATGGTTGGACATTTCCAACATTTTACCAAAAGCAACTTAACAGGCATCTCTTGCTTCAGTAAGGCTATGCCTGCACTGAGGTTTAGGTTTGGCTGACTTGGCAGAAGAACAGGAGGTTCATTGTGTGTATGTGTGAGTAGCCTGCTGAGTCGGTACCTCTGCCAGCAGTAAGAGCAACCAACCAACCAGGACGCCAGACAGACTGCTAGCCAATCACTTTACCATCTGCTGAGTTGACCTCCTCACTGTGATACCAACTCTAAACTGAGGTCAACTTAACCACTATGCAGCACAGTATTGCACAATTATACCTTTAAAACACAACGTGTAATGATGATAATGCAGCTAAGTGTAGCAGATCCAGTTCAACTTGTTATTTTGATCAAATAAAACAACATTTTGTTTGTCGTTTTAAAAAGGTAAATACCTCAGCTTATTGTTCACTCTCCAGTAAGTTTTATTTTGTTTAACTGACTCAACAGTCTGCAATCTACAGGATACAAACATTACATTTTTAGATTTTTTTTGTCCCTGAAACATTTTGTTTGCGAGGTACAACAGCATTTTGTATCAGAGAGGCAACGTTCTAGCTGTGCTACGATGTCCGAGTTTGTCCATCTTGCCCTTTTACATTCTAGTGTGTCATACTGTCTCTCTTTTTATTCATCCAAGCTTCTATCTATTTACACTTTTATATCTGCCACATCCCCTCTCCTCCTATCTACCCTCTTTTCTCTCTTCAGCTCTACTTCTTTCTGTCTGTCTATATCTGTCATTTATGCCAAATGCAGTCGAGTGGAGGATGTTGGCTTCTGCAGGACCTTCAGCAGGTGCTGCCTCTGTTCTGAGATCTGGGTGCATCCTTGAGTTTTCAGATCTGGCCTCTTCCCAGCAGACTGACTAACTATCATCACTATAGGCAACAGTAGCAAATGTATTGTATATGCAGCTCTTCGATAAAAAAAGGGGCTCTATTGATTTTGCTTGGCAAGGACTTAGCAAGGACACATCTCTATTTGATCTTTAATTCTGAATTTTGGAGCAATAAGCAGTTCAACTACCGCACACACTCTACACTCCTCCTCTGAGTTGTGACATTTATAACTCTTCTCTCTGCGAGTCCAACAGTGTGTCTTCCAGTGGCTGCTTCCTATCATAAAACCCCAGCTCTGGCTTTGGATATCTGCCTAGAACATTTCCAATCTGAGCTTAAAGGAGAAACAACTTGATCTGATTGTACACATGACTGCAACTTCATATTCCATCTCGTTCCAGAGCCCCAGAGCATAGCTGCGCCTGGAGAATCATCCATGCATTAAGGAGGAATTAGCTTGACAGGAGTTGGTTTCCTGTTGTCCCTGACCCGCTGCTCTCTAACTGCGTGATAATCTCATGAAGAACATTGATAATGGAAACGTTCACAGTGACAGATTCATTGTACATGCCAGATACTGCTATGAGATGTGTGCAGTGTTAAACTTAATTGCTTTAATCAGATTGCAATATGATGAGCATATCTATAAACAAGAACAGATCAAAACCCAGTATATGGCTGTATCGCGTCAAAGGCTATTTGCAGTCTGCCTAGTGTCAGCCGGTTTCAGCCCTTTATCTGTGTGCTTCTGTCTTACTCTCTGTGTTCACATATACAGTATCTTAATACAGCTGAACTCCCAATAAAACTGTTCCCATTTATATGTTTTTGTTTCTGTTGTCAGACAATGGAACAAGTATAAAAAAGTGACTGAAACACAGCCCATTAAGACCACATGTTAACAAGCAGTCATTTCCAAGCTACTGCTCAGCACTGCTAAAATCCTGATTTTATGACAGTGACGTCGTCTGACGATGCTGTGATTTCAACTACATTTACTTTATAATGATCAGAGAGAAAGTTGGAAGCTGAATGAGGGGCATGGAGAGGGTTGTCTGCAGAAGAAAAGTGTCACCTCATGTTCGCGGGAAGGACAGAGAAAGTAGCTAAGGTTTGTCCAAATAGACACTAGATTTGTTGATAGGTGATCATTTTGAAAAGAAAAAAAAAAAGTTGTGAGCGTATATCTTTTTCTATGCATTCTATTCCTATAGTTTTAGATATCATTCAGATGGATGTTTGCCAAAGCCAAAAAAGGCCGAAGCTAGTGCAGATTAGGAGAATCTGCAGGCTTACCTTGAATGAAAGGATGCAGCCAATGAAGAGAAGGACTGCAAAAACTAGGCACATGTTGTTGGTGGACATGATGTCCTCTTTGTAAGGGAATGTCCCCGGCTGAAGGAAGACAGGTAGAGAGAAGAAGATAAATTAAGGAAGAAGATAAATTGAAATAAATAAATGTCAGGACCAAAACAAAAATCAGTGAAAGAGGCATGTTAGACAGAGAATAACAAAGTGGCCTTTTTCAAATCAGACAAAACCTTTAAGTAATAGACAAGCAAACAGTCCAAAATGGAGTCTGAATCTGAATAACTTCATGCCTGGGTAGCCTTTTTCCATCTTTAGCAGTGCTCAATGGATGCAGAACTAACTCCTGAACCTGCTTTATGGAAGTCATATAGATAGCTGTTTTAGTTGTGAAGAGTGAAATGGTCCTCACCAGCTGCTGGAGGTAGTCCTGCACTGTGTTGGGATAAACCACCACGCTAATGGCTACCAGTGTGTTAAGGGCAAAGTCGAAGATTTGGTAGCAGAAGAATGGAATGATCCAAGCAGCATGTTGCTTTACAGGAGAGATTGACAAAAGGTTAGCAGCATAAGGAGTTTGTTTATTAAGTTCATGAATCTGTTACTGATCATGTCAGACCATCAATATATATATTTTTTTTTACAAACATTTCTCATTCCTATTGTTTGTTTACCTTGTAAGCACCGTATGTTGCCATGCCACATATAAGAATCATGAGTAGGGATATTGCAGTGGCTATGCAGATATCTGCAGAGAGAAAACACAGACAAACAGAACTATGTGAGAACAGATAATCTAGTTTACCAGTGAAAAAACAGCAAAAAACACGTAACAACATTGGAACCTTGAATCCACTGATGTAATCCAAAAGTCTTTATGGGAACATGGATTTATAAACAAAGCACCTTCAGTAACCTCACTATTTTTAGCAGCCAATCTGCCTCGGATAAAACATGATCAACACGTGGATAATTGTTATGCAAGAGGTGCTAAATTTGACAAAATTTCACACCCTTCTCACATTCACGTTGCAGCTGTGAAAGTGACTGATGAGACACTATAAACCAAGACAGGACATTATTAGACACATGCCCAGTTGGGTGAAAACAATCCCAGATCACTATGCAGTATTGGCAGTTACTGAACATGGTTATCAGACTCAGTGGTTCCTGAGAAAACATTGGACTCAATGCACCTCTGGTAATTCTTGGTGGCATTTTTTTGCATGAAAACGTAACACCGTCCACGACTTTACAAAATACAAAACACGAAAAAGTGAATGCAACCACTGTATGTCACCATGACTGTCAGCTTTCCCTTACACTCGGCAACAGTAATTATTACAGTGCTGATACTTCGTTAAGACCCAGGAAATGATGATGCCCCTCCATCTTAATCCCTTTTTCCACATACCCTAGACACAGACACACATGTTCACACATACTATATATATATATATATATATATAAACAATTCATGCACACATAAATGCACTGCCATCCCTCTCACCTCCCACCTACATCATCCACACATCTGAGTTTTAATTTCAGGATTTCCTGCGTATGATCACAATGGTGTTGGTACTATTGACACCTGCCAATTACAAAACCATGACAACAGCTTGTCTCCATCCTCTCCCACTGTTTCACAATCTTTGACTGATGCAGCACAATGCCATCTGAGGGGGAGTCAGTCAAGATGGCCGTTTTAATCCGACGGAGAATTGGAGCAGTCGTTTTTAATCAGAGTAGCCAGTGACAGGGTCTGTGGCGTTCCAGAGGCAACGGTGATGATGATAGCTGCTGGAGGGGAAGCACTGAAAATACACATGCACTCTGATTTGTTTACTATGGTGCCGAGCCTACTCAGCCATGTCTGTACTGAGAGCAGCATTCTGGGTAAAGAAGTGCTGGGCAGAAAGGAGAGGTGATTTTAGAGATGATGAAAAATATGGGCTTTATGGACATGCTGCTGATTTTAATGAGCTCTCTCTGGCAGAGCTTGGAAATACATCCAAAGAATATTGTTACTGAGCCTTCAAACTTTATACTGATATTGTCTAGGACTCCAGTCGATGCGGTATCTTGATACAGCTTCAGTGTTTACTGTTCATAGTCATTTCTCATTTAAAATTTCAAACGTTTTAACTCAGACTTTTCAAGTGGAATTAAATAAATATTAAACAAGTGTATAATCACTAGTTGTCTTTAATAAACATTGACACTGATGCTAAAACATTGTAGTATTCGCTTCTTCATTTAAAGTAGATATATCAGCTGCATCTGTGCTGGAAACAAATGAATGCACTAAAGGAAATACCAATGTCACAGTTTTGGGATTTTTTTACGGACAAAACATAATGTAGATGTTTCAGCCATTCCACCCCTAACTGTAGAATCAATTTGTCTTTTAATCTTTATTACTTATGTTAAACTTTGGTTCAATATTTAAATGATCCATCCATTGAATTATTCTAGTACATGTTTTCAAAAATAGCGCATTATCCAGGAGTATTGAGAGAGTAGGCAAAATAAGAATTTTTGTAAATGGATTATTGAGAATAAGAAATTATTGTTTAAAAAGAAATAAAAAAGCAGTGACATACCATCTAGATGAAATCTTAAACTAGAAAACAAAGCAAGCCTTCAAAGCAAATCTGCAGTGATACATCTTTAATGGGTGGGATGAATAGTAGAAAACAACTGAAACAAATAATTATTTTCATTCTTGATTAATCTGCGGATTATTTTCTCAATTACTCAATTAGTTGTCTTGTCTGTAACTTCTTAGAAAATTACGAAAAATACCCATCACAGTTTTGCAGAGGTAATATCGTCAAGTGTCTTTTTCTGTCTGATCAACAGTCCAAAACCCAAAGATAATCAGTTTACAGCGATATAAACAGAGACATCCTCACATAATCTACCATACCACTAGGCAATTTATACCAAGTCAGACATGTAACAATGAGGGGATTAGCTGCACTCACTTGCATCATCCATGACATCAATGTCAGTTCCCAGCTCAGAGCTGGTAAGGTGGTAGCGGTACTGAATTGGGTCATTGAGAGCCGACAACAAGATGAGTAGAACCACTGCATTGATGAGCTGTGGGGAAATGAAATTTATTCAATTAATATTATATTTCACAGTTGAGTTACCAATTTTTACATTCTTGAGTTAACCGTCAGATACTTAGTTAGTTTATTATCCTTTCGGAAATTGCTTTTATGATGCTTGGGCCTTTTTGTAGTGTAGCGTAAAAGTAATTCAAATTAAAAAGTAACTACAGGGGACGAAAAGACTAATACCTTTCTGAATTTAGTTACTCTTTAAGATATGATACAGGCCAACTGCTGACATAGATCTGCAAGACAAAACTGTAACGAAGCATCATTATATGGTGATCAGGGCCACAACAAACAATTACTTATATGCCTCTGTCAATTTTTGGCTTAATAGTTTAGCCTGTAACATGAAAATGAATAGTTCTTAGAGCCTGTGGTGACATTCAATTGATTTGCTTTATTGAACAAAATCAAAATCTAACTTAAAATGGTATAAAATGGAAAAAAATTGATCTAATGTTGGTGTATGAAACACTGGTGTTGATACAGGGTCATAGGATGGGTCATTGCAGCATTCATCCAACCTGCATCTCTAGAAACAAAATGACTTTATGAGTCTTATTTATCACAGTTTTAAACTCACGTCAAAACATCGTATTTGTAAAGGCATTTGTTGCTTTTTCTGCCCTTTGCTCCATTTGACGACATACACTTGTAGTAGTGAGGTAAAAAAGAGAGGGGGGCTAACGCTTACTAAAGGTCAGGGATTTACGAGGCTTACTGAACTATGTTTAAAACTTTAGGTTATCCCGTGGGTAAAAACAGAAGCAAACCCTATATTTAACCGGTACAAATGTAGGACAGATCAAATGGGATGGGCTGGTAAAGTGATCATTCCAACACAACAAAAAGTGCAGCTTAAAGGGAAAGTAAATACATGGCCACAAATTGTGAGTATGTTTTATATTTTTTATACGTTACGATTTGATTAAAATATAAGAGAAGAGCCATGAAAGAAGTCTTCACTGGCAATGTTGGTGACCAGTTAGCAGGCACTGTAGTTTAAATGTATTACTTTGGTCTATAACCGAGGACATCCTCAAAATGGCAAGTCAAAAATGAGAGCCGAAAAACAAATGGAAAACAGCAGCTAGCTAACTTAGCTTTTTTGCTGTAAAACTCAATGGCACTTGATATGTATAATATATTTCATCGCACATTCCACATTTTAGCCATATTCAAAGACATTTAGGCCTGACACCGAATGATAAATGTTCAAAAATCTGACTTACCATATACCATATTCCCAGAATAATGGTGCCCGTCCGTACATGGCAGCAAAGGCAGCAGCTCGTCGAGTACCACCGGTCCCACGGCGAAATCATCTTTTTATCCTGCTCTGAATTTCAAGCTATTTCATGAATGCTCCTGAAAATGAATTATTCAAGTCTGCAAGGTCCGAAAAAGACAGGATCGTTGGCGTCCTTGGTGCTAGGATCGCCACATCCAGCGTGTGTTTGAGTCGGTGTTCGCCTGTTTCAGCAAGTGCACTCCTGGCAAACAGAGAGCCGTTAATCTGGCTCATCCGGAGTCACGTGACCACTGTAGGATTTTGACCAAGCTCCGAGGCCTGGATGGTGATGGATGTCAAATGCTTCACAATCACACAAAAACATTTCGGTTTTGACATGATGATATCTGTCTTTATGACCCAAGTTTTTAAAAGATTTGTTCTATAGTCACAGTTTCTTTTTGGGGGAAATTGGATGTTTAGACCTGGGCCGGATTAACCTCATGTAAGGGCCCAGGGGAAAATTTTGTTTTTTAGGCCCCTGCTGAACCTCACTATACAACACAGTTTCATTATTTCCTTAGCATTGTTGGGCAAGTTACTTGAAAACTATAATCAATTATTCATCATACACAACTCATTGAAAAGGTAATGACATTACAAATTACTCAGCATTAATCATTGCTTTACTTTTGTTACTCAGTTATCAGCTTCATCGTTGGCCTTCGAACACCGCCAACATCCACACCCACACATCACATCTTTTGTATTTAACACATGTACAAGAGGAGAACAAGACACTGCAGTTTAACGGGCAGGAAGCCCTACAATCTGGAGGGATTTACTGACCATCCAGCACACATACACTTTTGCTTTATTATTATTTAGCTTTTTTTGGTTGCTCCCAGTTATTAGAGAAAAGCAGACAGAAAATCACATGCCACTAAACAACGCACTTTACATGTTAAGAACTTTGCCAGTGGAAGCAGTCATTTTACGTGTCCCCAGTATAAGGCTGGTTCACAACTCGGGCAAAGTGGGTGCTCCACATTCACTGTGTAGTAATTGGTTTGCGGTAATCTAATCGATTGTAACTTTGTCTGAAAGTAGGGGAATAATGCACAAGACCTTTATTATTTGAGCTCATATTGTGTTTACAGTACATGATGCATACTCCTACATTAATTTGTTTCTATGCAAATGTACACACAGAAAACATGGGGGCATGTATTATTCCAGCATAGCAATACATACACTCTGCACAGAGAGGGGGAGGAACAAGGAATTAATCAGGCCTCCAGGCCCCCCTCACAGACTTATTGGGCTGTGCTCCAATGCAGCTGTTTAAAGCCTTTTTACAAAGCGAGTCACAGCCTCTTAAACGCATTCTGCCCAATCAATATGAAGATAATATGGCTCGATTTATTCTTTACAAAAGATGATTAACATTGAGACTTAACAAGATGTCACCACAATAGTATTTTTTTTTCATTTGAAGAAAAGTCTTAAAACTAAATTGAATGGCTAAATATGGATCTGTTTGTAGTGTTAGAATGATAAATTCTCTCTGTCTATACAAACATCCTGGACCAAGCCTGACAGATGGGCCAGTGACCACAGCTCTAAGCTCTGGTGGGTGGACTGCATCACTGTCACATTAGGGGATTTTCCTCCCCTGCCATGACTTAATAATGACCAGACTGCCACCTCTTTAAATGCTGGAATGCAATCTTTGAACAGAAGATCTTGAGAGATTTTCCATACAACAGCCATAGTGACTGTTTCAATTATTAAACAGACATTTTTGTGTAAATATAGAAAGGGCTCTGACATAATGACCGGAAGTACAAAGCCTTTTAATCTCAGGCCTGCTGGAGAACAATAAATCCCATCGCCAGGGTTTGGGTGCACAGATACATCAGTGTGGCTGTATAATGTTGCCACACACTACTGACTTGTTGCAGGATGTGGGATTGTGTGGGTTTCAGACACAGGGACTTTAGACAGATCTTTTTTTAAAACAGCATTAGCAAGTGATTTTTGTAGCAGGGCTTTGAGCAAACCACAGTGCCATCCATTAAAGAGTGACCTTCATAATTAATATATCTGCCTTTCATACACACAAACAAGAAAAAAACGATTAGCAAACAATCCTCTAGCTAGTGAAGAAAAAAAAAACAAACGTGATATCTCTATGAAGTGAAGGTGAATGGAGAGTGAGCCAGAGATTGTGACAGATTAAAAACTGGTAAATCCGAAATGAACTGAGAGATAAGGGATAGAGAGAGAGAGAGAGAGATGAGGCGAAGGAGGTCAGGCGCTGTAAGCGTGCCACGCGACTGCCTCACCACATTGACTGGGGCAGTGGTTTGGCCTCAGGAGGGTCACTGCAGCCGGAGCCTGTCACAGGCCTGCTGACACACATAGCACCATAGCATATAGTGAAATCTCATTGAATTAATCACAGATTCAGGATTAGTTTGAAAGAAATTGTGAAATCAACATGCCGGTGGACAGGGAGAAAGCACCATTTACTATCAGTACTGGTTATGGGGAATTCTGCTGAAAGAATTGGTCTCTAATTCATATTTTAAGGTTAGTGAGGCATGAAAACATGATTCAAGAAAAACAAAAATATGGAAACCATAGTTTTAGAAAGCTTTCCCTTGAAACTAAAAATTGAAACCCTTATGACAAGGTGATATCAAGCATTTCTTATTTATTTTTTTTATCTTTAACAAACAGACATAGAAATATCATTTGTATCTCCTCAATAGACAAAATGATTCACAAAAACCATTTCCTAGAGACAAATTTATAAATACATTGATCGAATCATCTTAATCAGTAAAAATTAAACAAACAAAAAAAAAAGGGTGCCTGAAGCCACAGCAACATATCATGTTGTTCTATCAGATCTACCAACAAACAATTATGTACCACCACCAGCTGATCAACACTGATGCACTAAGGCTCTTTTTCTTTGCCTACCAGCAACAGACTCCTGTTAATGTCCACTTAATTGGATGCCCACAGAAAAGCTGCAATTTGACTCCTTAAAAAAAAAAAGCCATTACAGTATGCACATTGAGTGGTACTCCAGGACCAAGTACTAACAGTTAAAGCAAGAGATCATTCATTTAATTTCATGTACACAAGTACTATTATCAAAGTCATGCAATGAAATTTATTCTGACATCAAAACTTGCAATTAGATGGAAACTATAAAAAAGGACGGCAATGCTATACATCTACAAGTTAAGGCAATGGAATTAAATTCCTTTGTAATTGTGTGTGTGTGTGTGTGTGTGTGTGTGTGTGTGTGTGTGTGTGTGTGTGTGTGTGTGTGTGTGTTTGAAACCAACTTTGATGTGGAATTAAAGCTGCTCCATATCATATCTCTATGTATGTTTTCACTCTCAATCTACATCAAAAAACATTTTCCCCGTCATACTGAAGATCCTGGAAGTCAGGTACAAACCAAAAAAGTTAAAGATTTCACATTCCACAAAAAAGGTAATAAAAAACAATTCATTTGACATAAAAAAAAAAAATCAATACAGCCTTTTGCACAGTGCAATCACAGAACTGGAAAAAAAGCCCTTACAATCTGTACATATGGCATGGCTTTTTCTAGCAGAAAAATCAGAAGAAAACATCTTAAAAAATCATTAAGAGTGCAGAAGGGACCATTAAATCTCTAGAAAAATCAATGCACAGTCTAGTCAGATAAAGATAGACACGCTCAGAATGATAAAAGTAAAGGGACATTAGTGACACAATAGTGCTTCTGATTTATGGAATAATCCCACAACTCCTTTTCTTCACTTTACAGTGCCTCCTGGTGGTTGATATCAGTTACTGTGCTCTCTACATAACAGTCCCAGTGTCAATACGGAACTCTTTTACAACGTCTAAATTTCAAATTTAGCGTCGTCATTGAGAAAATGACTGATGAATCAGTAACTTTTCAGCTGTCAGTTTGTTCCAAATTCTCATTATAGTTTCAACAAAATATGGCTAAATATGCAGCCTTGGCAAAACAGTGAAGAGGTGGATTACACTGTAAAGTTGTTGTTGAGAAGTTTCTATGGCCACAATACTTTTTTTTTTTCCTGCTGTGAACGACCAACCACGGTGACTGACACGGATTTCAACCTGTGCACAGCTGCCATTCCTCATAAAAAGGAGACTCCTAGGAGTTTGGATTTTTTTCAAGTCAAGTCTTTCTATGTCATATGTTGGAAGTGTTAAAATGACTCTTGTTCATACAAGTTGTGTAGCAATACCTTTGTATAGCCCATACACTTTAAGAAATGGGTTACAAAATATGTGTATGTGCTGTTCAAAAATGCATTCTAAAGTTCAGTCACAACTAATCGGAGGCTTCAGCAGTCTAAGAGTCATCAAATCAGCCTTCGTCCTGGCAGTCATATGTAAGTTTATTACCTGTGGTTTGTTCTGGCAACAAACCTTTATGCTAACACCAGGACGTTTTCCTCTGCCACAGATCAGCAAAAAAATCAATCAATTTGGCAAACAGTAACTTAGCTGAAGCCACATATTAGCTTTGGCTGAACTTTAGAATGCATTTGTGCATAAACCAAGAGGTGTGGATTTTTGTCTCCTGTCTCTTAGCTGCTCCATGACGTTATCACTTCATGGCCAGAATGAACAGGAGAGATGATTACAGAGGCTCTTTTAACATATGTACGGGATCAGAGTGTTGTATTGAAATAAACTTGAAAAAAATCCAAACCAATCCTTTAAGATGGATTTGAAACCAGAACTGACATGCTGCTTGCTCTCAAACATTTCAGTAATTGATTTACGGGCAGCAGCATGAAAAACAAAACAAAGTGCAACATTCTGGGGAGTAAAAATGTATTGTTGTATTGGAACTTAAATTTTCCTAAAAAATAAAGAAAAAGAAAAAGCATTTATGTTTTTTTTTGTTTCACAATTATAAAGAACACTCTTGGAGAAAAAAAACACCTTTGATGCCATTGAAAAATAATTACATAAACATGTACCTCCACTGCAAGTCTACCTCTCCTGAAACTCCACTCTTTTTGCAGTGTAGTAAATAGTGCAAATTAGTTAAGATTTTAGTCCACAGGACCACATTTCATCTCTATATTTAGCCAAGCAGGTGATATCCACTGCTTGTTTTCTTTTTGTTTCGGTAACCAATAAACTGTTCTTGTATCTCAGACTCTCTAACTCTGTACCTGGTAATTATTGCATGTGACACATTTAACAATCATTTGCATATGCTTTGTTTGGACCTGTGATGTGACTTCATGTTTCTCTTCGGACCTTTTTCTTCTGGGAGGGTTTCGGAGGCTCTGCAGTCTGCTCAGACTTCTCTGCAAATAGATTAAAAAGTAAAAATCAAAAAAAGTTGTATTTAGAAGCATCTCCATTTAATCCTACAGAACATAGGAACATACATTACAGCTTCAGCCTTAAAGAAATGTATGGGAAAGTAGAGAGATTGACTTAACAGTTAAGAGTAGTTTTTATTCGGTTGGAACATTTACTTCCTGTCAGTGACTTTTTTCTTCACTGTGAGTAAACACAGATTCAGAGTCAGAACTTCTGAAACCTACTCTGAGAGGAGGATATGCTGGGATTCAGTTTTTTGGAGGCCGTCACTGGAAGCTCTTGGGGTTTGGGCCCTGCATTGACCAGGGGTGCAGCGCTCACCACCTACAATCAAACAAACACAAGGAAATTGACAAAACAGAGAAAACGCCGACAACACAGTAGTTTTATACCTTTGTGCAAGATATTAATCTGACAGTCTGATGTTTTGCTTCCTTGCCTGAGGCTCGGATGCAGCCTCCTCTTCTGTTTTCTTCTTCTTTTTCCTCTTCTTCTTGGATTTGGCTGCTCCCCCAGAGGGATCCTCTGTGTCCTTCTCATCCTCTGATACCTGCCATAAAAAAAACAACACTCAAATTATTTCAATTAAAAACTGAGATCACTAAGTCCTCTTGATTGCTTTCTGTCATGGTGAATGATCATGACAGAAAGCAATCAAAGGGTGCTTTTGGGATTAACACTCAAAATACAGAATTACTAAAGCCTATTCCACGTCATTAAGACTTTCAGGTCCTGGATAAGGGGGGTTCATGAGAAGAATACAGCACAAATAGCAGTGTGGAGGCCCTGAGGATTGAGAAAGACCTTGTTGGCGAGTGGCTGTTGCTTCAGCGGAGGGGCTGGTGTCAAGGACACAGGAGGCTCTTCATAGTTTCCCCAGTGCTCTGCTGGGGCATTCCAGTCAGAGCTGGGATCCGCTGCTGCCATCCCATCTGAAAAATTCACATCACCAGGATGGAAGTCAAGATACAGAAAAATCCTTAATGCTGTTCCCTTTGTTTTTGAACAAACAGCAACTGTTTAGGAGGGTGTGGGATGTAGGATGGGTTGCTGAAACACTTACTGAATCCAGACCATTCATCGTCAGCATCTCGGTGGCTTGCCCACTGCAGCTCAACGGAATTTGATATTGGGTCTATGAGAGACAGAAGGGAGGTAAATAAACTAAACTGACAGAAATGATTAAAAAAATGATCGAAAAAAACAATTGATGAGGTGATAAAGCTGGCAGTTAAACACAATATCAACCTGTGGTGTTTAGTCTCCGCATGGAGAAAGACACAGGGTTGTGTTCAGTCTTTATCCGACCATCAATGCCACTCCATGCTGCTGACGAGGGTACACAGAAACATGGATTTACACAAATATAGTTGGAATACTGTTCTGGCAATAATTCATGATTGAAAATACACCTCCCGAGACATCAAAACTGATTGAATCACAATCGTCATTAAGTCTTAATTTGGTTTTAATAACCCCTCAGGGTGTGTAACCTTATAAAATGTTATATAGAGAATGAATATTTAGGGTGTCTTTGTTGAACCAACAGTTGATATAATCATTTAATTGTTTCACCACATGCTAGCACAGCCACTTACAAAATATCAGCTCAAGTTTTAACAACACATCATTATAACTTCCACTCCTTATCAATCTTCATTTTTCTTGCAATACCACTTCAAGCCAGCAGATGGCTCAGTTGGACAGGGTCTTGTAAATAACTATGATCTCAGTGAACGTAAACTGAAGAATCTGATTTTCTTTCCCTTTTTTTTTTTTTAAATTTCAGCAGTCCAAACGGCAGTGTTGAATTGTTGTTACCGTAGCCTGTTTTCACTTAGTAACTGAATATTGAAATAGCAGTACAGGCACAAATGATACAGCATGCTGAAAGATCTGATCACATTGTTAAATTCAAATACAGTTAGAACTGGGACTAATCAGCCACCCGAGGATAAAATGGACTATGAATACTACACTGTTCACCTGAGGTGGATGTAACTTCTTCCAAACATCTTTACAGCTGCACTTTAACTTCATAGTCATTGTTTCATTTCAAGTCCAACATGCTGACTAGAGCCAAAACAATGAAAAACCTCACTGTCCCAATGTATGTTTGACTTTGCTGTGTTATACCCTGCTGCTGTTTTTGCTATTACTGTTTATATTTGTGGTGTAGAAAAAGGTCTGCCAATGTGGTACCTTGCGTCTCCTGTGTCCAGCGCTGGGGCTCAGCTGCGACCCTGTAATGTGGAGCTGTGGACACGTTACTCCACTTGGTTCCCTCCATAGCACCTCTCTGACCTGAGAGCTTCATGGAAATGTCAGTCCATCCTACACCGTTGACTGAAGGCTCCTCTCTCCAGCTGGAGGACACTGAGGAAGCAGGAACACAGACAGGAAGACAGAGAGTCAACAACCTTTAGTCAAGCAGATTTTAATCAAATTAAATCATATATCAGGGTTCAGACCAATGTCATTGATTTAAAAATCACTTTAAGACCTTATCAAATATTTACTTGTGAAAATAAAAAAGGCATTCAGGGAAATGGGAATTAATACAAAGTTTTCTCTGTCACACTCAGTCTTTACCAGCTCCACTGGCAGCATCCCCCTTTCCAGTGGTTCTTGAAGGCAGTGACTCTAAAACAAAGTGAAGGGAGAAAAACTATGCTTCAGTAAATCTCAACATTATTAGATCATTCTAGTTTTTGAGTATGAGTGAATGGCTACCGACAAGACAGTACATTCAGTACAGTAAATAAAACTAAATTTCCATCACATTTTAATGATAGGCCCAACCTTTTGATTACTACTCCTGCCATGTATATGACACAAAATCCCTATATTCTAACATCTAAATTTAATGTCATTCTTTAGATGTTAGATAAATACCATGGCTTCCTCTGTTCTTCTTGGTGTTGGTAGGTGCTGTGGCTACAGCTGCTATCACATGGGTTTTGGGGGTCTCCACACCTCCTGAACTACCAGAGTCCTCAGGGCCCTTGTCCTTTCTGCGCTGCTGCCTCTTCTCTCGGTTACTGACTTTGGTCTCCCATGCACCTGGTAGACACAAAAAAAACCCAACTACAATTGGTTAGGTGTCTTGGTGTGCACAATGTAATAATAACTATGTATTTTAAGGTTGAAGGAATGGATGCACTGAGGTTGATTATTCAACCAAGACAGGGAAAATAGAATGATACTTCTATCAATTCAGGCTAAACGAAACTGAAGAAGTCAAGTAGGTTGTAAATACTTGACACATGAGGGGTATGCACTGATTGACTAAACTGTCAGTTTTAAAATGAGAAGTTATGAAATTTCCCCTACAACAGACCATCATCAGGTTCCTTCGTGTCATTTGTAGTCACATGTTGGACTGGTTTCACATCTGTCTTGGTTTTCTTTTTGTTCTTTTTCACTTGCACTGGGGCCTGGACCTGGACCTGGACCTGTGGTCAGAGAGAAAAGTTACACAAAATTGAAGGATGGGGTAATAATAAAAGTTTATATTAATGACAATCATATAACTTTGGTGTACATTGAAGCCTTATACATAATGGAAAATGTGACCAGCAGTGACAGTAAGGCTTCAGTATTATTTCATCAATAACGAAACTGTCTCATGAGATTGTATAAAACTAATGGCTGTCTTGCCCTCAAACACCCACCCTCTAACAGTTTTCCCCTTAATTTTGGCAGCAGAAGCTCAAACATACCTTCTCAGTTTTGATGTCAGAGGAAGGCTTGGAAACCACAGGAGTCACTTTAACTTCCTCCTGAGCAACAGTCACTGGTTGCCCATTGGACTGAGTTTTCTGGGGGAGGAAGGAAGCAGAAAAACAGCATGATGTCTTTGAAACCAGTCATGCTGCTAACCTTTAATTTCAAGATTTTTACACTGACTGTATCCGACTTTGCTGTTTACTTCACAAACATACCTTTCAACTGCAACATAAACAAAAGCTTTTAAGTTTTTAAGTAAACATCAACTTAACGTTATATTTCTAAAACTACTAAAGACAGGATCCATGTGGTGGTCGATAACCTTGATGACACCTGACCCCGAAGACGTTTGACTGTGGATTGAATAGCTCACGTAGTCCTGAACTTAAGCTTCTGAAATATTAAAAATACAGACAGCTTTTTAAAACTCAGATAATCCTGTTCACAGATGAGAGAAAACCTTGCCATTTTCACGCTATCAACAGTTTACTAATCGGAGCTAGATAGTGCTCCATCTTGTTTTACTTGTTTACGTTAACTATCGTTTGTGACTTGTCAGTTGGCAGCTAGTTAGCATGCTTTTCTAAACAAGACGCTGCTATTCATTGTATCTTTAGTCTTTTCTTTATTTTTGTAATTTGTAAGTGACTCACAGTATTTTCTTTAGATGGCTTAATTTATAGTGTTTAAACAAAGCGTCTTGTGACGCTTATTAGAATTCAAGGTGTGTGAGATTACCAAGTTAGACGGTTAACAAACGTAAACGTTGAACTTGACGGCTCTTTCTGATAAAATACCAGTGGGGATAAATGTATAAATTGAGCTAACTGAGTAAACACTTTTGTCAGTTGTTTCTGGGCACGACTGAATAGATGTACTTATTTTGATTGTACCACTGTGACTCTACCGTCCGTTAACGCAGACTGCGGTACCTTTTCAAGCGTTTTCTTTTTGTTCCTCTTCTTCTGCTCTTCTGGTTTCGTAGTTTTGACAAGATTGGCCTTGTTAGGCTCACCGCTGCTTTGGGTGAGCTGGGATCCTCGCTTTTTCCCAACGAGCAGACCGCCGCAGACGGCGACCCAGGACAGACAGAGTAGCAGCAGCAGACCCACCGCGGCCGTGGACAGGATGACCCACGTCGGGTACAGCTCGGGCTTCAGCCCCATATCCACACCGAACTGAGCCCGAACATACCCTTGCCCCGCAGACAGGAGCTCCTTCAAACGGCTGGAAAGCAGTTCGGCTTTTTCCAGCGCAAAACCTTCCAAGTCCCCAGCCATCTTTCGAAATTGCGAAAACACTAGCTAGCTGTTAGCTATCATTGCCTGCATCCGTATGCTAACGGAGGAGTGGCTAATCTAATCTGGTTGCTGGAGAAATCTCAGGGAAAACTACAATTAGATGTATATAAATATTTTTTATTCTGGTCGTTAGGAAGTCAAATAATATGAGATAGATTCAGGGATTTGGCAATACCTAAATAATATAGTTAAACAATTACTCACCACCATTTGAAAACGGCCGGTAATGACGACAAAGAAATTACTTTCATTTTACAAAACATTTTATTGTACCTTTAAAAATGACAAAACGCTAAAACAGTTCACCATAGAATCCAGTACCCAGACCTGCAGACTCAATAAAATATTATGTATATATTTATCATCTTTAAGTGTCAAATAAGGTGTGAAACAGTTGTTCCTTGTAACCTCGCTCATTATTTATGCTTAACTAAAAATGCCTGTTCTGAACTGTTTCCAGGTCAAAATTGGCCTTTAACATTCACCTTATTCCACTTTGCAAACTATACTGGCTGCTAATTCACTTGAGGTGTATTTCCCATTCCTCAGCCAAACGTAGCTGTAACATGTGGAGGTTTTCTTTGCCAACTACTACATAGAAGAAAAATTAAAATAAATAGGCCAATGGTAACAGTGATCTCTGTTTCAGAAGTCTGCATCCAGTGTGAATTCACAGTCTGTCATGCTCGACATAACTCCAAATCTCTGATACTCCGCCACTCGTTTCTCAAAGAAGTTTGTTTTCCCCTCTAGGGAAATGGACTCCATGAAGTCGAATGGGTTCTCTGCTTGGTAAACCTTGAAAAAGAGAAGGAAATAAGTTTTCCCATTACAAACAGTTAACCAAAAATCATTAGTGAAATAATCTGTAAATTTTATGTTAAAAACTTTTTTGCTGGGAATATGGCTTCTAGACCAAGGCATTGGGGGATCCACTTCTTCAACAGCATAGCTACCATAATATAAAGAAATTAAATGAGAAATGACCACCTGGCTGCCATTTAATTCAAATTTAAATAGAATTACTTTAGCCAGTCCGAGGTCAGTGAGAAGACGGTCAGCCACAAACTCGATGTAGTGTTTCATCAGACAACAGTTGATTCCAATGAGATCCACTGGCAAGGCCTCTGTCAGAAACTCCTGCAACACCAAACAGGATATTTATTTATTTATTTATTTACAGAAATGTATATCCTCTCAAGATTATTGTCTTTCAAAATCAGAAAGTACATCAAAGGAGAATATACTGTTAAACACTTGCTGGTTTATTTCAATACCTATCCATAGAGACAAACTAGACAGTGAAAAACAAACATAGATATACTGCATGCTAAAATTTCTAATGTGGTAGTGTGGGTTGGGTAATAAATCATAATAAAGCATAAATCCTCCAACACTAGCTGACCTGCTCAATGCTAACAGCTTTTGTGATGATGTCCTTCACTCTGTCCTCTGATGGCTTTTTCATCAAGTAGCTGTACAGCAGGCAGGCGAAGTTACAGTGCAGGCCCTAGGAGACACATCAATATACATGTGAGGATAGTTGATACTGAAACGGGAAGATCAACCTTTAACTGTTTTCAAACTGTGACCATATTTACTACCCAAACTGACCCTAGAGCACCTTAGCTACTGTGAAAAATTTTAAATAACAAAGTGTGGAAGGAAAAGCTGAACAAGCCAGCAATCACATTATAGGAGTGGTAAATGCAGACACTATGGTAGCAATATAAGTAGCTGAGTGACCTGAAATAAACAGGAAAAACATGCACTGCCAAACCTCAACAGGTGTGTAACACAAAGTTGTCAAAGATTAAAGTTCCACACCTGCATTGAGTAATATGTATTGTGTAGCCTGAGATCAAACATTCCTCGTTACAATATTATATATATAAAATTATTATACATATATATATATATATATATATATATACACATTCTGGCAGGACAGAGAAGCAGCTACAGAAGCAAACGTCTCATCACACTGTGCTGCAGAACAGAAAGGTACAGGAGATCCTTTGTTCCCACTGCCATCAGGCTATACAACACCTCAGCCAAAGGAAGTGGACTAATCTAATTATTATTGTTCATTTATTGTTAACTGTTTTATTATTATTATTATCAACAATGAGCTAATGGGCACATGAATTTCCCCTAGGGGATAAATAAAGTATCTATCTATCTATCTATCTATCTATCTATCTATCTATCTATCTATCCGTCTATCTGTCTGTATGTCTGTCTGTCTGTCTGTCTGTCTGTCTGTCTGTCTGCAGCTGTCCTCAAAGTTAAGTGGACTTTTCAGTTCAGTTTAGTTGATAATTCCTCTCACCTCATCCCTGCTTATCAGCTCATTGGAGTAGGTAAGCCCGGGCATGAGGCCTCTCTTCTTGAGCCAATAGATGGCAGCGAATGAGCCAGAGAAGAAGATTCCCTCCACAGCTGCAAAAGCCACAATCCGCTCCCCTGAAGGCAGAAAGTCAATGTCAAAACTACTATTAACCCCCAGTAAAAGGAAGCTCATCTGGGCAAGAGTTGTTCATTATGTTCAATCTATGATATGATGATTTTAATGGCATGTTGTACTTACCAAATGAGGCTTTGTTGTCATTTATCCACTGTATGGCCCAGTCTGCTTTTCGTTTCACACAAGGCATAGTCTGAATGGCGTTAAACAAATAGTCCCTAAAACACATGCAATTTATTAAAAAACATTTAACATTACTAGTTCAAAACATACATAACAAAGACAGTGCCTACGAAAACTATTCACTCCCTTGGTTGTTTTTTTTGTTTGACTGATAAACAATAATGAATCATATTTGAGCCACTTACTTTTTTATAAAAACATAAAACATGGCAGAACCTCTGAATGTGCGGGACAAAACGAAGGAACAAAGATGCATGATGTAGAACAATAAAAAATGATGTCCATATACTTTTTATAGACATAGTAAATAGCTTGTTTAAGCATGAAAGTGTTGTCTTCCTAGTCTGTAGGGACATCAAAGCTGCACCAGCTGGGAATGCAACAGACATCACCACAAAGTGTTGTTGTTGATATTTCCTGTGACAAACAGGTGCAGATCTTACAGTTTGTTTTGAATCTTCAGAAAATTTGATGTACAGGGAGAATTTGTCGCAATAAATAGTAATAAATTCAAAAATTAAATTAAAAAAATGTAAAACCTGCTTGAATCAAAAAATTAGACAGAACCACTGAGCCACCATAAGAAAGGACTAGACCAATAAGAAACTGACCTTTCCTTCAGATCCCTAATGTAAGTGTTGATGAGCATGCTGTACATCTCTGAGTGAACAGTCTCTATGAGAATCTGGAAGCTGTAGAAGGAACGTGCTTCAGGGAGCTGCACCTCCTGGGTGAACCTCTGCACCTGTTAGTTGAAACACAAATACAAAAATATTACCATGACACTTTATTGTATGCAAAAATATAATTTCAATTCAAAATTTAAACTTAATCTGACTTTAGTGGGTCATTCTTGATGGTGTATGTCACAAACAGTTGATTGAGTAAACCATGTTCCAGTCAGGTGGCTATTTACAGTGTTTATGCTATCAAACACAGCATGTACCATGAACTATTAGGCTCAAAAGCAGTTCGTTTTGGCAGTGGCTAGAAAGATTTACAAGTGACTATGGAAGAAAACCAAGCTAGGCTCATTAGGTTCTATCTTAACTTGGCTGCCAATACATTTAACTGCCATGCTCTGAATCTATGAGCACTTGTGGTGGGTCTATAGAAAGAAATATTACATCTTGTTGTCTCTTTAGAGGTGTACAACCCACAAAACAGCTGAGTGACATCCCTCTGGTATCTCTCTCACCAGGTTCTCATTGACGATACCGTCACTGGCAGCAAAGAATGCAAGGACATGGGAGATGAAGTGTTTCTCTTCAGGTTTCAATCTGTCCCAGTGTGTCAGGTCTTTGGAAAGATCAACCTGAAAGACACAATATGAGCAGTAAATCTGTCCGTCTCATAGATTGTTCCGGTTTTTCCAATGATGAAAAGCTGTGGTAGGCATTGAATGTATGTATGTATATTGTGGGCGGTGGCTACATGTAAATCTGTGTGGAAATTGATATGAAAAAAAAATTACTCAGTAATTGAAAAGTTGTTTTTATTTTTAGTATTTTCCCCTTAAGGCAGTCAGAAATACCAAAATAGCAATACCCACCTCCTCCACTGTCCAGAAAGAGGCTTGCGCCTGCTTGTACATCTTCCAGATGTCGGGGTACTGGATGGGAAAGATGACAAACCGTCTGGGGTTTTCTCTGAGCAAAGGTTCATCCTCTGTCTCTGAACCATTTCGGCAGTCTGGATCTTTATCTTTGATGCCATTCTATAAAGAGCCAGAGCCCAGTAAGTAAACACACATATTTTCACCTCACATTTAGTTTTGTATTTTTCTGATGTTTTTTAATTTCTGAACTGGGGTTCAGTGGGTACAACCCCGCAACAGTAATTGTCAACTGTAGACAGCTTGTTTTACAATATGTACCTTTCATTACAAAAGATGCCACTGCGCATGCGCATTATTAACTCGTAACAACCATAACAATGGACATATAACCTTCACATGTTTAATATGGGATTTGTATAAGTCTTCACGTTGAACGTTTATCTTGTTACCAAAAGTCTTGAACGTTAAGGCCCGAGCGTAGTCGACGGTTGTGTTGTATCCGACATCGCGTCACTGAGTTAGCCAACATTACCAGACGAGGCTCGATTTAATATTACGTTAGCCATAAACCATAAGCCATAAATACGCTGTACTTTCACAAAGCGAGGCTAAACTTGAGTCAGCCATGTGGTGTGTCAGACCACGTTAACACACAGGCGACAGATCTGACAGTTACACAAGTACGCTCTTTATCATTATTTAACGTTTCCCTATATGAATTAAGCGCAGTAGCTAGCTGCATTGAAACTGCTTACCGGTTGTTTTAGGTCATCCGACGGACGACTTATATTCACGAGATCCATTTCCATGTCATTCAGAGTATTTAATTGGGTTCTTCTAGCTTCTACTCAGTGCCATGACTTCACGTAACTGCAGCTGAGGCTTTGTTGGTTAGACCATTTAAACTGACACCCACAGATCAGGCGCTGCGCCTCTAGCGATCATGTATGAAACCACAAAATCTCCATGGTGAATGACAAAATTACTATAAAATGCAGTTTTAGTCATTGGGAAAATACCTATTTGACAGAGCAAGGGAACACAATTACAATAATTCAGACTAATAAATTCTTTTATTGGACAGGAATGTAGTTTGGCATTTCTCTACTAACAGCATGCTTACACATGTATTGTCAACATTGAGGAATTTTGCATATAATGCCTTGCGTTTTCAATGATGACCCCAGCATGAATTCAGAAGTGGATCTCAATGTGTGTGAGCCAACAAATCCAGATTGCTACACTGGTATGTTATGTATCCCCAACCGGAACACATCGTTTGTGCAAGCCCATGCACAGTTTTGGTTCTTCAGCATAAACACTTGATGGAAGGCCATTGGTGGATCATCATCGACCTGTTGCAGAAAATGTTTGAGCACAATAATGAGAAAAATTGTTAACTAAGGCAGAAATGTTTCCCTTACATGCAATATTTGCAATAAAACAAAGGCAATCAGATTGTCAAGGAGGACAAGGGAGTCTGGTGTACAAAATAAAAAGCTTTGCTCTATTTTGAAATCTATGCTACAAAATTGTTTTGAGATACTTAGCAGTGACAATCAAATGAAGCAGGTGTACAGGATGATCTATAAATAATGAGTAAAGAAAAAAAAGAATACCAAGCCATGTTGGCCTGCACTGTAGCACATATATACAGGTTGTACAGTTGAAGTCAGAAATGTACATGCATTAGGTTGAAGTCATTAAAACTTTATTTTTAACCACTCCAAAGATTTCATGTTATCAAGCTATAATTTTGGCAAGTCGGTATATTTTGTGCATGACAAGTAAGTTTTTCAACAATTGTTTACAGATTGTGTCACTTCTAATTCACTGTATCACAATTCTAGTGTATCAGAAGTTTAAACTCACTCAGTTAACTGTGCCTATAAACACATTGGAAAATTCCAGATTGACATCATGCCTTTAGCTTATGACAGGTTAATTGACATAATGAGTTCAGTGGAGATGTACCTGTCAAAGTATTTTAAGGCCAACCTCCAAACTAAGTGCCTCTGTGCATGACATCATGGGAAAATCAAAAGGAATCAGCCAAGATGTCAGAAAAAAACTGTGAACCTTCGAAAGTCTGGTTCATCCTTGGGAGCAGTTACCAAATGCCTGAAGGTACCACATTTATCTGTGCAAAAAATAGTAAGCAAGTATAAACACCATGCAGGTGTCATACCAGTCAAGAAGGAGACATAAGAGATGAACTTATTTTGGTGCAAAAAGTGCAAAGAGCAATGAACTTTGTGAAGATGCTTGAGGATTCTGCTACAAAAGTATCTGTAGCCACAGTAAAACGTCCTATATCGACATAACCAGAAAGGCTGCTCACCAAGGAGGAAACCACTGCTCCAAAACTGCCATAAAAAAGCCGCAGTTAGTAACTGCACACAGGTGCACAAAGATCTTAGTTTCTGGGGAAATGTCCTGTGGTCTGATGAAACAAAATTGAACTGTTCGACCATAATGACCCTCCTATATTTGGCGAAAAAAGGGTGAGGCTCGCAAGCAGAAGAAAACCATCCCAAATGTGAAGCATGGGGGTGGCAGCATCATGTTGTGAGGGTGCTTGGCTGCAGGAGAGACTGGGGCACTTCACAAAACAGATGGCATTATGAGGAAAGAAAATTATGGGGACATATTGAAGCAACATCTCAAGACATCAGCCAGGAAGTTGAAGCTGGTCGCAAATGGGTCTTCCAAATGGACAATGACCCCAAGCTTACTTCCAAAGTTGTAGCAAAATGGCTCAAGGACAACAAAGTCAAGGTTTTGGAGTGGTCATCACAAAGCCCTGACTTCAATTGAAATTCTGTACACAGAACTGAAAAGGCGTGTAAACCAAGGAGACCTAGTTACACCAGTCCTATCAGGAGAAACGGGCCAAGATTCCAGCAATTTATTATGAGAAGCTTGTGGAAGCCTACCTGGAACATTTGACCCAAATTAAACAATTTAAAGGCAATGCTACAAAATACTAACAAAGTGTATGTAAACTTCTGACACACTGGGAATGGGATGAAAGAAATAAAAGCTAACTAAATGAGTCTATCTACTATTATTCTGACATTTTACATTCTTAAAATGAAGACAACAAATGTTTATTAGGATTAAATATCAGGAATTGTGCAAAGTGTATGGAAACTTCTGCCGTCAACTGTACATCTGTGGATAGTGCAGACCCAAGCCTGTTAACTAAAATCTACCAGCTTACCTGCAACTGTCCAAACACCATGATGAGGATACAGCTATCTATCGTGGGTTGGAAGTCTTGTTCTGTGATAATGTGCTTAATACGCTTGAAAGGCAAGTTCTGTGGATTGGAAATAAAATTATTATTGGAATATACAGCAACATCCAGCAACCATAATGATTTGCTATTAATACTAAAAAAGGTGGGACAGTGTTCAATGCAGAAAAGTGAGACAATACTATCTGTTGAAATGTGTGAACAAATGCAGGCACCTAAGGCACAATAACCACAAAAAGCAGCTTGAACTGGAAGCCTACAATTCCACAGTTTCTTTGTGGATTGTGATTAATATCAACCATGGTAAGAAGAGATACTTACTGCTAGTTTGCCTGTAATGGCTTCTCTTCCTTGAAAAGGTGATCCTTCCCATGTCAAACAAGCATCAGCAGACTAAGAAAAAGAAGTTTGTTTACATTACATACATGTACACATTTTTAAAAATCATACATTGTAACATTTACAAAAGTAACTTGAGTGTAACATGAATGTTTACTGAGATGCAATTTGGTTTGTAGCAAATGTCATGTTGTAGCAAACTTAAAATGGACAGTGAACAAACGTACATAAAGGTTACCCAGTCCCATCCTATTGGTATTGTCAAACTGGTTGTAATATTCTTGCACAAAGCCCTCTCCAATCTTTTGCCATATTTCTTTCTCACAAGCCATGTGTGAAGCTTTGGATCTGAAAGAGAAAAGAGTCTCATCATTAGCTGGCAGTCAGAGTTGTGGTAGACTATAGACTGTTCAGTGAAGTCATACTGATGTACACATTCTCTAACGCAAGATTTTGTAGCACCCCTTAGTCGCTCCTGTAACTTAACATAAATGCTGTGTGTATATATATATATATATATATATATATATATATATATGCGCATGCTATATACTCTTGCCGATGGGGCAAGCTCAGTATAACAATATTTTAGTTATATAGTTGCCACGTGTGTAATTTTATTTTATAAGTGTTTCATAGTGTGGGGAAGGAGAACCCACAGCAACTCCTCTTCTTTTTTTATTCCTATTTTTTATTTAATACGGTTTTTGATGTTTATATTTTATATATTTATTCAGTATCTGGCTTTACACACCTACAATTCAGCAGATGTGGTTTTAAAATTTCTAACTCTATTGTTCTATTGTCAGACAGACAGGCAGATAGACAGAAAGTCAGTCAGTCAGTCAGTGAGTGTGTGATTGGTCATCTGCAGTATACAACAGCTGCAATGATGAAGATCAAGCTTCATATGATCAGGTTCTTCTTACAGATGCAACTGCTGTTGAGAAAAGCTTTTCATATATAGGTTATACAGCAATAAATGTGGGTTTTGAGTAACAACTGTCAACTAACCACAACATGCAGATACAGAAAATACAATATCTTTATTTCTGTAAAATTAAATTCTTAAAAAGGGAGGAGGTTTACAATAACAGATAACTGCCACGTCCCAACAGGACACCTTAAAGATCCTACTAAACAGTGATATCCCCAACACAAAGTTAAGCACAGGTCTATACTCCCATTTTAAGGTAGACCACTCGACCACGGCACGCTATCACCCTCTAGTGGAGGCACGGCAATTTACCTTACCACACTTACCTGTCAAACCACACAGTACAGGCACTGTAATCCACACACCCCACTTAAGGTGAAAACAATTTTAACTATCCTGCACAAGATCGAGGTGTAGTCTCCCATCTTCCCTCAGCACCTCTAAAATACCGTTACTCACATGTGGCAACTGTATAATTATTAAACTAATGTTTTACTTATTTCGCCCCGTTGGCCAGAACATGGCAAGTCAGTGGCAGCTGAGTTTGCCACAGGAAGTGCCACAGCTAGCTGCCACTATCTGGACTGGCTGTATGTCTTCAGGGTTTTATTTAGCGCTGCAATGATTAGTCAATTGATCGATCAATCCTCAGTCATCATCGATCATTTCAATCGTTTTTCAACCAAAAATTCCAAACATTCGCTGGTTGAAGTTACTCAAATGCAATAATGTGGAGCTTTTCTTTGTCATTTCTGATCATAAGCTGAACATTTTTGTGTTTTGGAGTGTGTGATGACTAATACAAGCCATCTGAATACGTAAGCTTTGACTTCAGAAAATGACAGTGGGTACATTACACTATTTTAGGACATTTTTATAAACAAATCGATTAATAATAATGAAAATAATAGTTCGCTGCATCCCTAGTTTTATTCCTGCTGATGGGGATTACGCCAAAGACAAAAACAGAAATACTAGCTTGTATTGATACATTTGTATTCTGAAACTATCACTAGTCATGCATGAGTTTCCAATGTTATTTTCTGTAATTGGCCCGAGTCATAGCAATGTATTTTCGTATAAATGGGAGCTCGGTACAGAAAGCTCCATCAAAGGTCCATCAAAAGTTACTACCGGCGGTCCAACAACTGTTCAACGCCGGGAACCATCGCCATAAATGAACTTAACTTACGGCTAACTTTGCCGTTAGCACACAGACTGCCTTTCTTCCGGAACCGTTTTATTAATTTTCCTTGTACTTGCCTGAATAAAGCCGTGCTGCTACAACTAGGCAAGTTATCACCTTTGAAAAGCGTTAAACTAAAAAAAGAGTAGGCCTACTTTATCGTGTTGCAAGTTTTAGCTTACTTTTTCAGGCAGCAGGCCAGCCAGCGTGGAGACAAATTCAATCAGACCGGGACTTATGGTGTTCCCGCTTCCTCCGAGTTATGACCAACTTATGACGTCGCTTGCAAGCTGACCAATGAGGACCCACATTTCTGGAATGTAATATTTGCCCTGAGTTTGGCCTGTCAGGACCTCTTTCTCCACGACTAGGTACCACATCCAAGGTATTAGGCCTACTTCCAACAAGGGCAATATCCCATTATAGATGGTTGGTATGAACGTCAGTCATAGTAGAGGATGCGGGACACACTCTGGGGAAAGGCTGTCTGAAAAACTGAATTCAGGGCTACAAATCTCAATACATTTTAAGGTCGATAGACAAGTGGTAACCTTTGTATATACACTTTGATGCAATCTATGGACTAATTAAAAACCATTATGACCAAACTGAGAGAAATTACAAATAATGGGACATGCAACAAAGAACTTGTCTCAAATAAAACTTTAATGATTATTTTAAAAACGTAAACCAAAATCAACCTGTAAATGAAACATCTTTATTCCTAGCTATTTTGGCAAATAATTAATCCAAAAACGAATCACCACTGCGACCATTACTCATTAAACCTTGTTCGAAGGGTAAGGGCCACATCACATTTTCATCACTGGCCCAGACTTTGATTCATCAGATAGTTGGACTTGTGAAACGAATACAATTTATCAATAGTGTGCTTCTTTTTTTTTTTTTCTTTTTTAAAGGTGCCATTAAATGTAGCCCCACATCATTGGGGCAACTGTCATCCATAGCCAGTAAAGTCAGGCTTGCAATTAAGTGAATATTTTGAAGTGGAAGACATTAAATGCTTAACTGGATGAGATCAATATTGCTTGGGGAGAGTGATGAGATATTAGAAATACAGATTAATTCATAACAGCGTGCAGGTTTTTTACAAACACCAGTAACAGGAATGTAATTTATAAAAAAACGCTGGGTTAATTCTTCGTGTAATACATCTTTAGATGTTTACAGGTCCTCCTATTGTACCTTCTTTACAGTGGGTTGACTTTGTCCTCCTTACTTGTCACATTTAACAGCTGACATTGTTTTCTTCACAACTGTTGAAAACAAGACTGACAGAAAGAAGACCCATTTAGGCACTTTTAAAATCATTTTGCTACAGTTCAGTGCTTGTTGCTGCCAGGACACTAAAAAATGCTGAGTGTCTTCACGCACTTGACTTCCAGTGACTTGTTCAGAAAGGCTACTATTGCTTTGTTGAGGCCGCTGTACCAATAGATCCTCTTGCAATGGATGGCAGTAAAAGTTGTCTCTACAGTTTCACCCAAATAGGCCTCTGAGGTTAGACCAAGTTATGTTAAGTTAAATGTTCTAGCGTGTCACTGTTCTGGCTGTGATGTGAAATAATCATCTGTCCGAAACACACTGGGGATCTCTTGACGCTGATGTGGTGCTGGTCTTCTTGGGCTGGCCGGTTTCTGTCAATGAAAACACACAAATTAATCTTAATTGTCCAATAGTACACCCTGGAGAACAATTTTAAATATGCTAACTAGGAAAGGGTCTCAGGCATGTTCAAGTCAGTGGTAGAAAAGACTATTTCACACCATAGTTCACTGTTTATGTCAGTATTAACACAGGAACACATAAAATTCATAGATACTAAAAAACAAAACTGACAATGTAAAACTACATATTCACAAGCACATGAGGGAGCTCTTACATTTAAGAAGCCTGGGACACTCATTGTGCGAAGGATCTTCTTGAAAGCACCAGGTAGTGTTCCTAGCTCTCCCTCTGCCTGCGTGACTTGCTCCTCCATGGCGCTGACATTGGCTCCCACCATCTTTACAAAGGCCTGTAGGCACACCAGGCATAACGTGGCAAAACTCTTTCTCTAAGATTCTTGGCAAAATTATTTAGCATTTTGTGAATATTTTGTAAAAAACTAAGTGTTTTGTAAAAAAATTGTGAATATAACCAAGAAGGCCCTTTACACGAGGAATGGACAAAGAACAAATAAAACCAAAGATTTCATACCTAACCAAAAAGCGCAGGCTTACAATTAATACGTTTATGTATTGGCTAGTTGGCTTCTGTCTCAGTTATCTACTCAGTGTGTGTGACAATATTAGCCTTTGAAAACAAGAGCATACTGCACTCCAAGACCATTGTTTACTTCCATTTTTGATAGAAGAAAATAGGAAGTGGCCAACATGTGAAAACTGACTAGTTCACAGTATTTATAACACTTTCTCCTTTTGTGATGAGGATATATCGTATACTTAATAATAAAAAAACACTTTGCACAAATCTTATTTTCATCAAATTACATCATAGGTTTCATGCTACATTGATTTCACAGTCCTTAATGGAGTAGTTTACAGTCTGCTTTGCTCACAGGATGCCATTCGCTAGATCAAATGTATATTACAAAAGCACTGTATTTTGTATGAAGCAGTACTGACCCTTTGAACCTCACAAAGTTAAAATGATCACTTACCTCTAACTTATCAATTCTTCTGTATATTTGTCTCATTTCATCAGACTTCTGCTGGATTTGAGGTAGGTTTTCATTCACTATCTGGGAAGTGTCATTACGGATCTGGAGACAAATCATGAAAGGATGCAAGAGACAAATATGCATGTAATTCAATAAAAAATGAGATACAGTGCACTCATAACAATCTTAATAATAACACACAATCTTTCACTGTTTCACAGCCTGACCTAGCTTACCATGTCCAGCATTCCAACAAACTCATCGACTCTGGTCAGCATTTCTTCCAAGCTCTTTTCCAAGCACAGGATCTAGAGGAGAGATCATTTAAAGAAAACATTGTTAAATGTTACACACATACCAACTATGACTTGACCTGACCTGCTGAACCTAAAGCCACCGATTACACATTGAATGAAATGAGGCAGCTGGGGACTTAGGTGACAGTTTATGTGCACTTCAAATTCAGTCCTATGCGCTTGTTTAGGCTGGAATTCAGTCAAATGCCTTTAAATTGTGTCAGAAAGGACCCCATGGCCAAAAACACAGGGGCCTTTGTCTTCCTACAGAGCCCGCTAGCTCATTTTATAAATTGCCAGGTATCATGCTGATCCAGTTAATGTCAACTCAGGAGTGACAGTGAGTTGGTCGGTCAGCCATCATACAGTCAGTAACTACAAATACAGAACACTCCTCTCCTTAAGCTGAAGACAACTGACACTTTTTGGAGTTGACAAAGTCTGTGGGCTCAGACTGTTTAAGTGTGTGATATTATAAACAAGTTTTATTTGACTATAGGGCCAGAAAAAAAGAAGTGTGGACACAAGTCACATGGCCTGGTTTCAAATCGGTCTCGGGAGAGAAATCTGACAACTCAGATTTGACTTTAACGACAATTATTTGTGACTTCACTTGAACTTAAGCCTGGAATGACTTGAGAAAGATAAGAAATAACTTTAAACAGTCAGTGTGCAGTGGACCCTTCATTTTTCTGACAATGGATATACTGTACTTTGAATCAATCTGATTGCACCTCATCGCATTATATTAACAGGAAGACGAAAGACGACATCTCAAACGCGATTAGTTCTTCAAAAATGAAAGGAAACATGCAAAACATTTGGCTTATCAAATAATAATTTTGCCTGAAATACTATAGAGTTTGTTTTAAAGTAATAAAAACATTTCAAAGAGTACTCCAGAAATGTATTGTTGTAATTCTATAAAGATGGGAAGACTCTTTAAGGACTCATGATACTATAGGCATTGATCGACTCATTCACTGAATTTGACTACTGTTGATCTGAATGTAAAACTTAGTGTACAAATGTAGTGAGAACAATACAGCAGATGTGAAACGTTGATAATAAGAGCAGATTTTATTACATTCAAGTTCAGAAGTTCCCATTCTCGAATAAAAACTCTTGTGTGTGTGTGTGTACAGTGTGCTGTATTCATATCACATGTTCAGGTAATAACATAGCTGTGTGTATCTATTTAGTTATAATGAAGTTATAAATGTTGGTAAAAATCAAGCTAATAAGTCATTGGGTTTGCAGTTAAAATGTTAGTTAGGCATTGTTGTCCAATCAATTATACAAGGCAATACAGGGTCTTGGGTTTCCCCCCCGCCATTTGAACGTGTTAGTCAGGCACCTGCAATTATGAATTGTGGGTTCAACAGTCCATCAAGTCTGCATGTGCAAATGTAAATAAGCACTTTATAAATGGATTTTGGTCCAAATGTCCTTCAGCCCTTTTCCAGAGGGGAGGTGATCGAACAGCCCGTTGGAGGGGTCTCACCAACGAATTAAAGAGCTACGAAAACAAAGTGTCATGCTGGAGGAGGGTTTTCCACAATCTAGCAACCCAAAAGCTGTTCTTATCTAGTTGCTTACAGCTTATCTATAAAAGATTAGGAATGATTTATTAACACTGATAATTCTATTAATTACAGTTTACAAACAATCTGTCGCCTTTTCAGAAAGTGATACCACAAAGAGCTAACGTGAAGTAGCTAATTAGTCCGCACATGACCTGGTGACTGTCTCTTTTGTGTAAAAACCAACAGCACAAACCTCTTCTCCAGCTGTCGCTCTGATGTAATTGGAGTAGCTGAGGGCGGTGTGTCTCAGGACCTCGTCGTCCTGCTCCGAGTCGTGCTGGTCGGTCGTCCCGGGCTCTGCTGCTTCGTTGAGGCTTGGGCTTTGAGGGATAACGTTAGCTACCGCGCCGAAGCTGGGGCTCTGCGACACCGTGCCGCTGCTGAGGATTTCGCTCACCATGGACAAACTGCTCGCACTTTGGGAGACGATGCCGCTGTCTCTGCTTATTTCGGCACTGGACTCCTCCAGGGGAGACAAGAGGCCCACCCTGTCAATCTGATGATGGTCCATGTCTCCTCTCTTTCTCGGGTCTCCTGCCGTGTTTTGCCCTGTCAACTGACTGACTAGATCACGTGTGTTGTGCAGCCGACGGTGGCTCGTAAGAGTCAAAAACAGTGTACCGTACAATAAAGCGTTGAAAAACTTTGTACTTATTGACCACTGTAGACTGTAATGTATATTTCAGGTACACGTAGATTTGAAGTAAAAAACAAAAGACACGCTTATAAACCCTGAGCAAATCAAACAAAGAAAGATAATCACAAGTACTGCGATATAAATATGCAATAGGGAAGCACATCAAAAGTGAAAGACAAAACCATGTAATATATGGACCGTGAATTTGACTGAAACGTCGTTTATTAGTATGTCAAAAGACATCATACTAATAATCTGCTAACATTACTTTTGAAACAGGAGAGGCACAAAATGGTGGTGATGTGTCTGATAGTTTGGAAAGTGTTTTCATGTCACTATTACAGACGGTATTTTTACACATTCAACTCACAACCATTAATGACTCGTGCTGAGAAATTGTTGTCCAATCAATTATACAAGGCAAACGTGAATATTGCGTGAGACTAATTTTCATTCCGCGCATTGGACATTTCATGACATACTGTCATTGTAATCTTGGCCAGCAGATGGCAGACAGAATTACTGCATGGCAATGGACTTCAGTTGTCTGCACAGGTCTGATGCAAAAACTATAACATACAAAATATCTAATAGAATGAATTACATTACATGCATTTAGACATGGGCAGGTATAAGAATCACATTGGTGGAATTAAATGGCTGGGCTGCTGGAGTATTTTTTCCACTTTAAATTTTCCACTGTTTTATACAGTTAATTTTAATTTGATAGATCTACCAAGACTTTGTCAGTGTTAATCAGTCTATTAATGCCTGAATTGCAAAATGATCATCACTAAGCAGCCTCATGTTTGAGAGTTCAGTGTTAAGTCACTGATAGCAAAGATCGATTGTGTGACTGTCAGGATTTGGGGTCCCCCTTTAATCCTACAATCTGCTGCTTAGCAGTGCATACTACAATCAAAGTAGACCAGCTGGGTGTCAATGATCTGTTAGCTGTTTGAGGTGTGTGGCATGCTGAGTAAACACAACAGACACACATTCATTAGCAGAGAGGTGAAAGGAGCTTGTTGCTGCTGGAAGGCCTCTGACTCAGGACAATGCTGCATTCCTTCTGCATGTCCAGGTCAGATATATTGGCTCTATCCAACAGCTGGAGGATGATAAAGAATGGTTGTCTGGAAAGGGGAAATCTGACCTTCAAACACTATTGTTTTCACCTTGTGATGTCTACAGAAAATCATTTGTGTGTTGAAACTTGATCTTTGTGTCTTACCCACTTCCACTCAACCTGATTATTGCCTCCAAATGGCATGATCATGTTGCATTAAGATGCAGATTTGCATGTTTGGGGTGAAGTTAAAGTGACAATGAAAATGCTCTTGTAGCACACTTGTTTGTCATCTTAGAATCATCACATTGTAAGTAATCAGTGTGGTTTTACCTAGTTTGCTGTAAGTACTGAGGTGAAAATATCTTTTGCTTTAGCTGCAGAATGGTAATAGCACAGCCAGTAATAAAAAAAAAAACCCCAAAAAACCAAAACAAAGTCACACTTTTTATGGTTATGCGTTTCAGGTCTCCAGATGCTGCTGTTGGTGAAGACATGAGGGATCAGTCACAGCCATGATTATTTGTTCTGTTGATTTAGCAGTGAGTCTAGAAAAGAGCTTCTGAATTTGCTCCTGAGGGTCTGAAACCTAAAGTAGATGTAATGTGTTGTTTTAGATAGGTTTCCCTCTAAAACCCAGTCAAGCTAAACTGGGCAAATTAATATTGAATTAAAGCTGCATCCACTGCATGTTTAGTAGACAACATTTTTCTTTGCCACAAAAGTTTGGTGAAACAAATGAAATTACAGCAAATTTAAGCACCAACAACTGTGAAGGAACTGGGGAACTGAATTGAGAATAAACTGAGATAAATAGAATATTTTTTGACTCAAGTGTCCTTTACAAGTCATGATACATCACTGACTATTTTCTGTTGTAAAAAACTAAAATGTGGACATATACAGTAACAAAACCCATCTACGTGTAGCCCCTATATGGTGGACCAAATCATCACATGTCTTGTTTGCAAAGTTGTGAGACAGAATAATTTATTGGAACAGATACAAGGTTTTGATCACAATCATCAATGCATAAAAGAACTATTAAAAAAAAATCATACTCTACACAGCATTTATCAGAATATAAGAAATATAGATTTACTCTTTAAAAACATCCATAAGCAACCCCAAGTTGGTCCCAGTAATAAGAATGAAAGGATCTTAATAAAAGTGGTCACTAACAGAAGATATCGGCTGTAGGCACATTCAGAACTCTAGGATACAGTGGACTCGCCTAAAAACAGTTATTTGTTCTGATGCTTATTACATACATACGTACAAATCTTTTCATGTAAGACAAAAACAACTTTAAAAATACAAGAAATATATACAATACATTTTCCTTGTTTCCTGGTTTTGTAACTTCTTCTTATCAATTATCTTGTAAAAAAAACAAACAGAAGTTACAAAATTAGTATCTGACAAAACTCACTTGCGCTCATATGTATCCGGCCTGCTGTTCCAGTTTAAGTCTCTGAGCAGTTTGGGATGTTTATGTCTCTGAGTGTGTGTTTATCAGTATTATAGGGTAATGACGGTGCCATCCTCCTCCACCCCTCCCCTGGGCAGCGCAAGACTGTTTCGTGGGTCCGTTTTCAGAGAGCTGAGGATTTTGTGCAGGCTGCCGTTGCTGTGGCGGAGGGCTGGGTTACTACTGTGATGCGGAGGCTGTACGTGGTGGTGACTGTGCTGGGACTGTTGGTGCTGAAGGTTCAGGTCTCTGTGGAGCTGGTAGCTGAGGCTGCTGTGTTGTTGTTGGTGGTGGTGGTGTTGGTGGTGTTGGTGGTGGTGGTGGGACCCTCCGTTAAGGCTCGGCTGGGTGTGGAAGGAGGCAGTTGAGACTACCGATGAAGGACGTGTGGGGGGGCTGGGAGGTGCTGCCGGGCCTGACAATGTTGTTGGTGGCTGCTGATGTGTGCGAGAAACACTGGACGCCAGGGAAGCATTGGACCTCTGAGACGGCCGCTTGAGGCTGTTTTCAATGACGATATCTGCCTCTTCGTCACTCTCCAGGTCGTCTTGGTACCCATGTGCTCCAGAGGACATCACTCCCACTGAGGCCACAGACAAACTTGGGTAACCAGTCGATCCGCTGCTATCAGATGACTGACCTGAGCTGCCTGAGATCCTGCTGCTGCGGACCACGTTGTTGCGCTGGTTCACCGGCTTGACCGTCACGATCAGGTTGTGGCTGTTGGCGATCATCATATCGGTTACCTGATCCAAGGACTTTCCAGTCACTTCGATGCCGTTTACCTCCAGGACCTCATCGTTAACTGCCAGCAGTCCGGTGCTTTCTGCCAACCCTCCAGGCACCAGCCGGGATATGAAGATGCCGGGGACTTTCTCCAGCCCATGTGGTGTCACCCGTACGCTGGTTCCATCTCGGATGTAAAAACCCAAGGGTTTGTCTGAGCCGTGACGATACAGACGGACACGACGGTGAGATTCAGGTAAGATATCCACGTCAATGATGGAGGAGACGGGGCGGAAGTCCTGAGGCATGCCAATGCGGATCTGTGGCCGCTTGCGGTTGACGTCGTTGTTGCGCAGTGCGACCACTGCCTTCTTCTTGCGTGTTATTGTGTTCATGCCAAAGTTAGCATAGTCGGCCTCCTCTGCAAAGAAACGAAAGGAGACAGAGAAACAGAAAGCAATGAGTGCACAGGTTTCATTATTATTAATATGCAGCACAGGTTGAAAACAGTCTTTCTAGTCTAACCCTAATACCCGAGTAGTTTGAGAGAGTAGGATATGGAAAGTTAAAATAAACTGACAACAGAAAAGTTTCCATACTAGAACTACAAAACCTGTACTCATGAACACACCTTTAAATCAAACCACCTGCCTCTCAGGCTCGAGAACCTTTCTTCAAACTATGCACAGATGTGCTTGAAAAGAATTTTCCTGCAAGAGACCTGTTAATCATTTAAACAGATTTTATTCCACATGTGACATTAACACAGTTTTTATTACTGGAGCCATAAACAAGACTTGAGTAGTTGCTGGTTTAGTGCTTAACTGTGTCCCTTTTAGAATGATGAGTCCAACTATGTATGAAAAATGACATGTGAGCATGTCAACTATATTCACATACTCCTACTACTGAGACGCCCTGTGTGTGTGCATGTTGGGATAAAATGCTGAGTGTGCAGAGCATTCCTGTCTGTGCTGACAGAGGTGACCCACCCTTCTGCTACCAGGCAGCTGTAGGGATTCCCAGTGTGCATTTCTGCACTCAGATACAAAGGCACATATATGTACTATCCTCAGTACAAACAAAACTTGACAGATAGAGAAATACCGATTGTTCTTTCAGTTATACTACTGGAAAAAGTATTCAGCGCTCCTCTAGCTTAACCTGAGAGTGAACTCAAAAGAAGACAAGACAATACATTGTGGAAAGAATGAGCTGTGAGGGAAGATCAGTGTGGTAATCTCAGTTAAAGCATGATGTTTCCAACCAGAGATTTAGAGCAATCAGTGAAACAATGAAAACCTTCATGGGAGGACTAGATCACCCTCGCAGTAAGAGAGAGACTTCTTCATAACAACATATCCGCTGACAAACATGCTCATGCACTCGCTCAGATAAAATAAAGGAGGGTGGATTGAGGCTTAGCGAAGAGTGGAATGAAGTAAGGTGAAATAAGATGTCACCTAAGAAAACCTGACTAAATGTGCTAATTGAGTTGTGTTTCTGGCAAAGTAACAGTCACATATGTGTGCTCCTTGTTAAAAACAAACAACAAAAAAAAAAATACACACAAAAAAACTTGATAGCTCTCTAATCTTCCCTTCTCAGGCAGACAGGAAATCTGGACACAGCAAAGCCTGATGTGACAGGAAGTGAGGGTCCCCAGGCGGGAGCATCCTGCACTTCCATGGTAACAGCGATGAGTCATCTTTGCCCTACTGTGTGGGACACCTGCTTTATAAAATTATTGTGTGTGTGTGTGTGTGTGTGTGTGTGTGTGTGTGGGGGGGGGGTGTCTATGGGTGAGCACACTGTAATTTAGGGTCCCATCTTCAAAGTACACTGTGGAAGGAGAGAACACTAAAACAAACACGGAGTCTCTGAGCAGAGCCAGCTGGCCAGTCGTCCCCCCAGCCTCGGAGGAGTGCGGACGTCTGCCATACAACTCCCTATGCAATGCTGACTCAATAATAAATGTCTTCCTCCAATACCTCCTCTTGCCCGTCCTGAGCAGAATGTTGACTAAGCAGGAGCATGTTTTGTTACAGCGTTAGAGAAGAAATGGAGTGAATCTGGGGGAAATGGTGTGAATTTTGGTATGTGCTTCAATGTCGCCGTCAGGTGAAAAGAAGCAGCTTGTGGGGGTTGGCAGTGACACCGACCACAGTGCACATACGGATCTGGCAATGACTAAATTGAGGAAAATGAGGAACATGACAAAAACAAGAATGATAAATGAGTGTTAGTGAAATAGTAGATTGACGTCTCTTGGAACAGCATGAAATAATGTTGTCAAGTGCTCACAGACTCGAGCCAAACTGCTGTGCCAAAAACACATAATACCTGATAAAGAAATGGCTTTGAAAATGCCTCTTATCAACTTTTGCTGCTTTAAAATCTTTTTTTTTTTTTTTTTAAACAATTCTTTATGTTTTTTTTGCAAAAGCGTCTGAGTATCATCAAACTTATAGTGCATGGTATTCTTAGTTTTCTATGCATGTCGTGGCAGAAGTTGATTTGATTGAATCCAGACAAGGCTTTTTGCTGCAGCGCTGGAATTTCAGCCACAAGTGCAAGTCTGCCTGATGGGAACCATATTGGAAGGGAAAGTCTCATTAAAGGTCTATGGTGCAACACCCTCCTCCTTCCACACCCTCACCTCACTGAAACCAACGGCACACCACACAGCCCACCACATCACCAGTATCTTTAGTAGAACAGACGATCTTTCAGTCAGAAATCCTATGGATACAACTATAATTATGCTTTCTGTGTGTAATGTCTCACAGCTGTTTTGCAAAATCCCATAAGAAGCCCATGCTGCTGTAATTTGTTGAAAGAAAGCTACAGATGCAAAGATGTGGATGGTGGTGCATTTGATATATCTTAGGGCAACAGCTGAAGAGGCAAGATTGAAGTAAAGTTGAGCATTGGCTAAATAAGGACACATATTTGTTACAATCCACCAGAATAAATATATCTTAAAGAGTCTATGTAAACCTATCTATATAATTAATGCCACATATTTTGCGGAAGAATGTGAATGCGAGCCAAGTAAGAAAGAAGGAAGGCTTTCAGACGACAATAACCTCAGGTGGAGCAGGTTCACGTCCAGAAAACCCTGAAGTCATCTCATATTTCAGGGGAGCGTGATACTACACATATTACCTTGAAGTGCACAAGAGCTAAACAATTAGTGAATCAAATATTCAAAAGATAAAATTAATCAACAACTATTTTGGTAATCAATGAATCATTTGAATCCAATTTCAATTAAAAATGTCAAACATTCACTTCCTCCAAATGTGAGAATGTGTTGCTTTTCTTTGTCTTTAATAATGGTTAATCGAACATCTTTGGTGGTTTTTGGTGGTTGAAGATGTCACCTTGGGCTCTAGGTAATTGTGATTGGCCTTTTTTCCCCCAAATGATTGATCAGTTAAGATGAACTGATGATGAAAATAATTATTTGCAGCCATTATGTGCAGTATGCCTTCTATAACAACTGAAGCTACTGCATATTCCCTTGGTCAGTAAAACCACTGGAGCATCATGGGATTACAGTATTTAGAGATGCCAAACAAATTAAAATGTCGAGTCATAGAACCAGGCTGTGGCAGCAAAACCCTGTCTGTCTATGTCTGTCTGCAGGGCTGGGCATTCATCAACCTGAAAAGGGTTTTTTTCCATTGCAAAGTTGCACATTATGTTCTCTGTTACTGGTGCACATTTTGCATTATCCTATAATGCAAGAAAATTACTCTGTTATTTAAGATGCAAATGAAACCAAATCCAATTTTATAAAGATCACTAATTACTTCAAAGAAGCTAAGAATTAACTATCAGGTGTCTAAGCTTTCTAGACCTAGCTCAGCCGTGCCAAGTTTGGGACACACACACACACACACGGTCTGTGGCGCAGGGCTAGACTAAGTGAGCATGTTCCAGCCGATCACACAAAGGTTATCGTAACAACTTCTGACAACCCTAATCCCAGCTACACTGAAGCATTATGGGTAAGCCAATGTGAACCCGTTGATCAAAGCCTGTCGGGTCACTGCCAGGCATCTGCAGGCTCAACAGCACCTCAGAACAAAAGCCTATTAGAAAAACTTGCTGTTTCAATTAGCCGTTACTCCATTTTTTCCACACTGTTATTAATTACCAAATGTAATTTAGTGACCAGTGATGGAATATAAAACGTGAGTTTAGGTGATACACAACCTAGGAACACCTACTGTGCATATAGTGTGCATGCTCAAACCAGCTGTTTGCATTTACCCTAAACCTCAGTTTGTTCGAAACTTAAGGTCAGGGAATTCCACTAAAAATCCAGCTAATAGTGAGGCTAAATGCTGACAGGGACGGAAAAACATTCATTCACTTAAATAACATTTAACATCTGTGGTAAAGAGTATCGGTGAGGGTAATGTGAGAGCTCTGACACAGCTTGGTGGATAAAGAAAGAGGGTCAGAAATTGACAGTGGGATTTCAACATTGCCATGTTTTCCATACTTGAGCTGGACTGAAGCTGAAACCCCATGACACCAGAAAACACCACCTAACGTGGCTCCAATCCATAACCCACGGAAGGTCAGGGGAAAGAGGTCGGAGGTGAAAAGACGGCTTCTTGGTGTCTCTACATTCTACTCCCTGCTGAAGAGTGTTGCAGTATGTGTGTATTTGTGTGTGTGTGTGTGTGTGTGTGTGTGTGTGTGTGTGTGTGTGTGTGTGTGCGCGCATGAAATTCGAGGAATGTGGGGGTAGATGTAGTTGGAGATATCTCCCAACAGGTTGAAGACCTGCATACATTCACAAGACAGGCACAGGCTGCTTTGAACCGAAGCAACCAGGTAATTTAAGCTTGCCAGGATATTGTTCAAGTCATATGATCATTGGCATATTTCTAATCTTCTTCACAGCCACACTAAGTGCTAACTTTAATGAAAACTGAGATCATCGACAATTATTTAAAAAATAATGTGCAGAGTTTCGTGTGATCCTGGTGCATTCAGAGAGGAGAAAACTAGTTTCTTTGTGATTCTCAGTTGCTGTTGAATGCCCCATGCTGTTTTCAAGCTTGCAAAGCAGAGGAAAAAGTGGAAAAATAGTCTTTGTTCCACTGAAGCCCACCTCTAGTTAACCAAAGCTGTGAAAAGAAGGCCCTTTAAAGTCCTACTGCTTTCCACCATTTCCCATAAAAAGTCAGGAATCTAAAGAGTTTTATGATCAGCCATTAAGGGCTCTGCACACTTGTTCCTGGCACGTCTTCTTACATTCACTACTGACTCGACAAAACTGTAAACACAGACTAAGAAAGACGATGGAAATGAACCAAAACAAAAACACTTCCATTTTTACACTGTGCCTCAAATCCTTTTTATGCTTAATTACATGTGTGATGCAACGTGTGTAATACACAAACAGTACCATAATATTTATCAACAGGGAATTTGTATTGTGTGTGTGTGTGTGTGTGTGTGTGTGTGTGTGTGTGTGTGTGTGCATGCCACTATGTGAGCACTGACATGAAAAGGTAGACTGTTACAAACACAAACGTTAGCTCCTGGCTTCACATAAGTGAATACTCCACACCACAGCATGACTGGTATGAGACTACTAAGCGGCACCATAATAACAACACAGACGTTCAGACTAATGATGTTTGAAGAGGTGAGTGGGGCCGGCTTCATCTGTGATATTTCACACGGAGCTTTGTGAAAGTTGGGACAATAAGTATTTTTGGTACACCAGTGTTGGCAGAGGGAACATCACGAGGAGAAACGCAAGCAGCTGCTGGAGCTAAAACCAGAATTCATATTGATTTGTATGATTTGTCAGTGCTGTGTCTGTAGTATTATGTTATGCAATGTTAATGTACATGAATGGAAGTCTTTGTGGTTAGTGGCCAGTACATGTTGAATGTGTCTTCACACAAAGCTCCGACCCTGACCTCTGATTGGATGAGTCACTGTCAAAGCAGCTGTAAAAAAATATTTAAAAAAGGAACATGACAATTAGCCATTGAAAGCGCTAACAAGTGCTATATTGTTAATCAGAAGGCTTGTGTTCAATTATTGCTGATTTTTTAAAACATAACTTTATCTGTGAAAAGCCTTGTTGGTATGTGCATGCGAGAGTTGGGTTAGAGGCAGCAACATCAACACCCTGCTAACAGCTTTAGCGGTGGCCCCTCAGGGGTGCGACCCCTCTGGTAATGATATTTTTATCCAGTGATATGACCCAGACACTCACAGTCCAGCTGAGTAACTTCACAAACACACAATCCTTTCAGACTGCTTCACAGAAGCAATGACATCAGGCCATGCAAAGAACTCTGCATTACAGTTGGGCATTGAGCTATATGAAGCATGCATGAAATTCTAATTATACGCCACATGCTAGACTTAGCATCTTGAGCACAGATCGGCCTATCGTCACTGTCGCAGTGAAAACTATGCAACCCCCAAATTAAGGGAAACTTAACTTAGCTTAGCATACAGACATGAAAGTGCCTTCATCTTCTTGTCTGACTCTTGGGTAGAATTTCCCAAAATGTTGAACCATTTCTTTAAGTATTATTAAGCTTCTACTTCTACTAATAAACCATTTAAAAACAGGAGCTAATGTAAAAAACGTCATGTCACAGAGCTGATAAAAAGGGCATGAGAGGTTGACACTATATTCATCAGTTCACTACTGTATGCTCTAACGACAGCCACCTCTGGCCTGTTGCTATGTCTACAGCATATCCAGCTACAGTCCATCTATGCAAGTGACATTCCTGCACCCCAACAACCCCCCCTCCCAGCCCCCATCATGGTCTTCGGCCAAGCGTGACAAAGTGCTTAGTGACAGGAGAGACCATAATCACTGGAGAGAGAAGATGTAGAGAGAGATGAGAAGAACGAGAGAACCGACTCAAAGCAGACGAGAGAGAGAGAGAGAGAGAGAGAAAAAATAGTGAATAGTGCTAGACCCTGCTGCCTTTTGCATTAGGTCACTGGATGCTGCAGCAGTGAGCTTCATTCCTGGGCCCCACATATAGACACATACACACGCACACACAGCTGGAACCTCCTCACTTATAGCAATATAGCATGAAGTAGAACGGGATGAAACAGCTCATGACAGAGCAGAGCCATGCAGGACGAAGCGAGGCAGCCCAGTACAATGCTGTATAGTAGGCATATGTGTCCACTGAAACATTTTTCTCCTTTACTGACCATTTGCATTTTTTCTTTTGGTAGTGTTTGCATTATAAAAGACAAGATTTAATGAAATGCAGAGCGCTTTGTGTCGCTTTCCTCCTCATAGTGTGGGGTTCAGAAATAGCTGGTTTTCACGATGACTCTCCAGTGGTTTCATAAAACGAATCCAAATACAGAAAAATGAGCTGAACAGCACTTTTCTACATCTCTTTCCCATGTAACAGAACTGCAGTGAATAAAAAAAAGAAAAAAAAAGAAAGGCTTTTCTCTTCTAATGCAGTTCCGTTTGCAGTTGCCAGGTCAAGTTTTCACCTTTGTCAAAATAAAATGCATGTGGAGCCCCTTCCAATGAGACGTACGCATATGAATGTATTGAATGAACCAAAACAATCAGTATTCTTGGACGTCTCCTCTCCTTCCCCATTGGAGACAGCCGGGAAGTCTATCTGTGTGTTTAGGGGCTGACTGCTGCCAAGACGTTCAGCTAACACTAACATGGAAAAAGAATCCAGACAGAATAAAGAAGAACTTTTTTTTTTAAACATGCAAACATATTTCGCATTCTTGTAGGGGTGGTTGAGGCAGCGCCCGGGTGGAAATTTGGAGAAGCTCGATAAACATACGTGGTTATAATCGACAGCTGCTCTGAAGGTCTGGATTTGAACTTACTGGAAGTTTCTGTGATCTTATGCATGCTCTGAAATGCTAGGTGCAAAGTAATGAAGTACATTTAGTCAAGTACTGCACTTGAGCACAATTTAAAAAGGTATTTGTACCTTACTTGTGTATTTCAATTTTATGCTAGTTTATACTTGTATTTCAACATTTTTATTCACTACATGCCAGCTTCACTGAAAAGAAGCCACTGTGCATACTTTTACTTTTGATATTTTACATACATTTTGCTTGTAATACTGATTTGGTTTTACACATTTTTCAATGCAGAACTTTTACATGGAATGGAGTATTTTACATTGTGGTATTACTAATCATAATCGGAATATTTCTTACACCACTGCGCACAGGAGTGAACACATACACACAAGCAACAACTGCTTTCACTTTTATGTGAACTGTGGACCTGCTCATTCCAGAAAGAGGTGGTAGAAAAAAAAAAAAGTCTTGGAGGCTTTGTATTAGCATTATGCTTCAGGTAGATTAAAAAAAAAAAAAAAAAAAAAAAAAAAAACTGTAGAGAGTATGAGACTCATACATACTGTATGTGTGCTGGGTATCACTTTGCATGCACTCCCTGCACTCATTTCTCTCACAGTTACTGCGGCACATAGGGGCCGAGCTGCACATCTGGGACAAGTTAAATGGAGCTGCCTTGTCTGCTCCGTTCTGGCTTAGTCTATGTGGTGGGGTTGGGTGGGGAGAGTCACAGGTTTAAGATTCGCTACAGGTATCACCCCCCCCCCATAACACACATATGCATACGCATGCACGTGCGCGCACCAGACCCCACACAGCACCAGCAACTTTATTCACACACATGCAGATGCTGGGCCAAATCACATGGGGAACAGAGGTTAAGACCAAGAGAAGAGTATTTAAAGAAGAAGGGAGTAGGAGAGTGCATGTGCGTACATAAGGAGATTAACCTGCGTGTGTGTGTGTGTGTGTATATGAGGGGGCTGACACATAACAGAGGAGAGGAGGGTGAAACATCAAAGAGGAAGTAAGAGGAGAGCGATGGAGTAGACAGGTCTTGCATTCCTCAAAAGGAACAATCTACACTCCATCAAGCCCCCCCCCCCCCCCCCCCCCCCCCTTCAAGGAAAAAAAAAAAAAAGTGCCGGTGGGGGTTCAAACCTTCCTGCCTCCACCTCCTCCTTCTACTACTGCTTCTAGTTTTAATCCAGCTGCCTCTCTGCTGATGTTTCCAACCAAGAAAACACATGCTGTTGATTTAAGTTCCACAAAGTCTCCACTGCCATCTGGCCCACAGGTACCCGCGCTGCCTTTACTGCTCACTACCCATGCAAAGATATAAATAAATGTCACTGTGGAATACAAAGTTAATGGAAATCTTGGACTCTTTTCTTAAGAAAAGATATACTGGGCCATAAACAGGGGGCAGATTTCTTCATTTCAAAGAGAACAATGAACGATCAGACTCAAGTATAAACATTAAAAAACACACACAAGTCCCGCAATCATATGACAAATAATACATTTCACAGGCATTCTGGCAACGACGGGGTAAGGGGAAATAGATTCTGGCAGTGTAGTGGTGACACAAGTCACAGCAGCAGACTTGGACTAAAGTCCTTGCCACCTGTCTGGCCTTCTGTTTGTATGAGAGTCCATGTGAGTGATTAAGTGGGTGCGTGTGAGCGAGAACAGACTTAAGGATAACACAGACAGAATGACTCTAAATGACCCTAAAACTAAGAGGAAACATGAGATATTGTTTCCTGATAGACAATTTTTCTTCCAATATTCCTCTTCTCTTATACACAAGCCAATACTACTATGAGAAAGACATTCAGATAACAACATAACATAATAACAGTTGCTGTATAAACTCTCGGTTCCTCTCCAACACTCACAAACCAGAGCGCGAGCTTAGCCGCCTTCAGCCTCTTCGACCATCAAATAATGTTTAATGAGCCCCAGGCTGAAAAGATTTGCCCTAAGTTGGATTTGCTTCACATTGTTTAATGAAGAGAACAATATTTATGAGTCCTGTGTGAATATTATTCATGCGGGCCCACTTCAGGAGCGAAAGAAAGGGAACAACGGTTCATTTGCAGTAGCTTGTTGAGATAGTTTTATAAGAAAATGAATAAACCCGTCTAATGTTGTAGTAGTGTTGAAATTATTCATGTTATTTAAATAGTTGCAAACAGGTTAGGGGGATTAGGGAGAGCTAAGAATAATAAACCCACATGTAAAGAGGATGCAGTGGTTGCTGTGGATGGGTGGGTGAAGTGAAACATTACTATTCTGTATAAACCACTGAAACCTGCAATAACATACCTTAAGTCTGTGTATTTAGCCGTCTAACATGAGAACAGTCTCATCTATATTTGGAAGCCAAATGTAGGAAGTGACACATCTAAATGCTGTAGTTGTATTACAACAGTATATATTTCTAATAAACTTAAAAGCATAAATGAGTTGACTTTATGGGCTTTCTGGTTTCTGGCATGAGTTTGTTTTGTGTCCTTTAGAGACCAATCCCTTCTGCTATCTAGAGGTCTTCACTCCCGAAATAGAAGAGTGGAAAACATGCATATTTTAGTTCTTTAAAAAAGAGAGCAGATTTTAATAGACCAGAGGATCATTTGGCCTAAACGGACACAAATAGAAAGACAACACCAGCACCTGCACTAGCATTATATGCAATAAATTAACAAGCAGCAAATAATAATTATAGGAACAATGTCATAGAAAAGTCATAGAAACTAATTCCAAAAGCAATTTGTATGCTTCAAAGCTAATTTACAAAAATAATGGAAGACCTATTTTCATCCCTTGCACCGACAAGTAGAATGGCTCAGTAGAGCGCATACCTGACATAACATTTTCTTCCACCAAATACGGATTATTATTTGGATCTGCACCAAATTGGACTAACTCATAGATGTCAACAACAATCTAACCAATTTAATATCAGTGAATAAAACACCAAAACATACCTGTCATTTAAGCTAGTGACACAAATCTTTTACACGGTCTACTGATATCCAAAAATACTTTCTCCTGTGGTGATTACAACTTATCATTTGAGCTAATGAGTATGCTCGGATCCATTCCAGTCCCCTTAGCTGGACAGAGACCCGGGACCTGTGGCAGTAAAAGATGACCCCACCCGATTAGAGCAGCTATAGTTAGGTCCTGGTCTCATTTCCTCTACTACTACCCCTTTGTCCTTCTTAACCTCTTTGGCACTGACCTGAACTAGAGTCAATCTCTAACCTTTTATCAGCTGCAGGTGACAGACAACAAGCAGACTAGGAGGATTATGGGGGCTCACTCTCTCTCTCTCTTTCTCTCCCTCTCTCTCTCTCTCTGCAAACAGACAAAGAATTGCTGGAGGATGTGACATTCAAGCAGATAGGTAAGGAAATGAGACAATCGAGGAAGCAGACAAATACAGACTCGAAAATAGACAAATTTCCTTCTGTAAACAGGTGAAAAGAGTAAAAACTCATCATGCTGCCTGTGAGACAATTTCAGTTGCCACAACCCTAACCCTAACCCCAGTTTACCACAATTTGTGGTAAACTGCTGGTTTAAGGGGGAACAGAGAGAGAAAGAGAAAGAGAGAGAGAGAAAGAGAAAGAGAAAGAGAGAGAGAGAAAGAGAAAGAGAGAGAGAGAGAGAGAGAGAGAGAGACAGACTGAGAAAGGGAGAGACTCTCTGTCTTCACAGAAGAGGTCTTGCTGAGAAGCTCTTACATCAGCCCACAGGAAAAGTGATCCTTTGTTATGAAGCTGCCTCTGGAGACATTCAGCTCATTCACACCATGGGCAAGAAAAATAACCCCTCACGATACAACTCGACTTATAAGTGGCCAGAGAAAATGTTGTCTCCGAATGCGAGTGAGATCATTTTTTATCCTTATCCAAGCAGACGAAGACAAATACACAGTCACTCTCTCTCTCGCACACACACAGACACAGACAAAGACACACACACACAGACACACACGAATGTGCATTGTTTTGCAACAGATCGGTGTGATAGTCTTGGCTGAATATGGGCTTCTTGTTCACTTTGGTTGTTGATCCAGTTTGACATTTGCATTCTTAATCCTTTGAAGGGGATCCAGCATGAGATTTGCACTGGTATGTGTTGGATCCTGCCATTAGCGCAGGCTCCCTCACTGACCTCTATTCAGTCATGAACAAGGGTCAATGAAAAGCCCCTTTCCGGCCTCCAGGTGAGGGCCCCCCATTCCCCGGTTGTGATTGGGCAAATCCTTTGCAAGCTCGGACAGGCCTCAGTCCCATCCTCCCCTGCACCTGAAAATACCAACACCCTGTCTTACACAACCACACAGCATAACACAACACTTCCTGTGTGTGGTGACACAGATCCTTGGTTCTTCCTGCTCCTGCTTTGCTCCACTGACTCCATTTGTGTTTTCCTTCATCGCTGCAGCCATATCACTACTCTCTCTCTCTCACACACAAACACACACACACGCGCACACAAACACGCACACACACACACACACAATATCAAAACTATCTGTGGGAGAATTTCCACATGAGCTGTCAGTGTCCATTGTTTCAGCGAGTCTCTGGGACACAATTCATATCAGCACAAGAGTCAGGGCTCATTCCTCCCCTCCTCCATTCTTTTCCTTCCTCTCCCATCCTGAACTGCTGAGTTGGCCTGATTCAACCACCAACTCGGGGGAGGTGGGGGTAGGGGTGAGGTGGGGAGGTGGTGGTGGTGGGGGGCAGCGTCTTCTCACGGTGTGTCTGTCTATTTCTGTGAGACATTTGTGAGCCAGTTCAGGAGTTTGTAAGACAGCATATTTTACTGAATAGGAAGGCTTTCTAAAAATGTTATTTATGATGGTTTATTAATGAATGTACCAGTGCAGCATCCATTTAAAATGAGCTCAGTGGCAGAGAGTAAACCAGACAAATCCACCTTTATGTGACTATTACTGAAAGGTATGCAGTAGGGGTTTTTTTTTTGTTGTTGTAATAAAATCAGAATTACTCACTTTGAGGCCTCCTCACCCCTCTTCTCGAGAACATTTACTGTACATGAGGACACAGTGAAGAGACACCCTCTGGAATATTGTATATCAAAGAACTATTGCCCAATTTCCTTTGGCATTAACACAGTGAGCTTATCCTGAATCACAGATGTATTAATGAAAATGTTATGCAAAAAGCAGCTGAGGAACAAAGTGTAGCTCTGAATCATTCAACTGATCACTTAAGACAGACTGGCTCTATAGTAAAGCAAAGTAAACCATTAAAGCCAAATATCCAATGACCAAATGAAAACTGCAGACACTCTTCCAAGATCAGTCAATTACACCATGAACAAACCACAAATAAGACACCAGCTTTAGATCCGCTTTGTGATTTACTTTGATGTTAAATGAAGTTTGCGGTGGCTACTGTCAGGCTCATTGCCACGTCTGGTGATTTGTGAAAGCCAATCATAAACACTTCTGGCTTTACTCTAGCCAATCAAAGCACTGCAGTGCATGTTATGGCTGAAGAATTCTCAGACTGGTGAGGGGCATGACAGCTTGTCTCATTGTTTTAGCCTCATGACCTATATATGGCTATACTTTTAGCTGGCTGTAATTGTTCTTTTAATTCCTCGAGTGCGTGCGCACACACACACACGCACACGCACACACACACACACACACCCACATGCATTAGTCACCATAAATCAATGCACTTAACTACCATCATCTGGAGGTAAAAAAGAAGCAAAGGTTACGTTCAGTTCTTTCAGAAAATATGATGAATAACAGCCCCCTTTTTTTGCCCCCCCCCCCAAAAAAAAAAAAAAAAACAACAACAAAATGGCCTCAGATTTCATCAGTGTGGCTTGGCCGCAAGGGGATACCAGAAGAGTAAACAACCCTAAAGAAACAGTCAACTCCCTCTCAGCAGACCAGAAAAAAAACACATCCAACATTCACTAAATGGGTTGTGACACATAAACATTCCTTTTTAATGCTAAAGGCATGATCATCTGTTCATTGTGAACATGGAAAAGCTGCATGTAATCATTTTAGTCAGTGTGTTGTGCACACATGGTCTGTGACGTAGCATCTCCACTTTAGGGATCCTGACAAGAAAAAAAACAAAAAAAAAAAAACAAACATGCAGACAGAAGGACACAATCAAGAGTTCATACACACACATACACAGCCTGTAGCAGCCACGCTTTCATGCTCAGTGGATTTAGTTCTGGATGGTTCTTGCCTCAGGGACAGTGAACTTCTGACCAGGGTCATCAAATGGGGAAAATAAATGACTTCATGTGCTACGAGGCCGAGCACATCTGATTGGTTTCAGGGGACAAGGAGTGTGTTTGTGTGCGTTTGCAATGTATAGTATTTATAGCACATGAGCCCGCCATGTGTACCAGCAGCAATAAGCACAACAGACTCCACTCCTTTCAAAGCAAAGTAGGAAGTTAATTTCCTCACTTAAATTATAAACTAGGTGGGCTGATAGATTTATTTGTTTATTAACTAAATATTAGGCGAGCTACCAGCAGTAAGTATGAGCTCGTTTTTTGTAGCCAAGACACAGCTAACCTAAAGTAAGCTGGGTGGCTCTAAACCTTGCCAGTGGTGAGTGTGTTTGCTGCGGATGAGCTGTCGAGAAGCAAAGTCAGTCCCTCCTTTGTAATTATGGACTCTCAAAATAACCCTTTGCAGAGGCAATGCTAGGTTGATGTTGTGCTAGCTAGCTCTCGGGGCTCAACTTGCTTATACCAGAAAGTTACATGCTGTCTCCGAGGCCAGAAAAAGAAGTGGATGTGGTGCTATTGTTTAGAAGATGACAATTCAAATGAGCGGTTTGGAAATGATCCAAAGTTTTTGAAGTGTAACTTCCACCGAAAAACCAGGAGGAAAAAAGATCTTAAGATCCAGAAGAATTTCAAACTGTAGCCTAACCCTGGAAGAGATGGTGCGTGTGTGGACAGCAAACCAAAAGAAGACTCAGACATGGTGGGAAATTTGTGAAAAAAAAAAAAAAAACCTGAATGAAAAGAGATCCAGCATTTTGTTCTCATGTGTGTGTCAGTGAAACTCTTTTCTAGCAACCCTGTATGGTCTGATGAGGCGAGGTAAACCAGCATATCCTCAAAGGACACAAATCCCTCGCTCAAACTTGTGTTGATAACATTAGCATATGTGAATTAGTGTGAGTTTTCAGATGCACTGGCAGAGCGTGCCTGGCCTTGTCCTTCAGTAGAGCTGTAATTAAACAGGAACTGCAGTGAGCAGTCCCACAGCGAGCCGTCTCTGCACAAACCAGCGACTCCTCCCTCAAAAACCCACTAACACCCACCCAGCGTCCATATTCCCCGCTCTCTCTAACCCCAAATCTTCACCCTCTTCCCTCACTTTGCTCGTGGCTCGGTTCTAAACTTGGCCTGGGAATTTTCCACTGCATTCTCTTATTCAACCAGTCTCAGTATTGTCTCAGTCCTGGCTGAAGGAAAAACCGTCCCTTCACTGTTAGTTACCATAAACTTATGATGTTTAGTGTGTTAGAGTAGGTATTTTCTGTGTATGTTCACCCCTCAACGTGTCATGCAAACTTCAGCAAATGACTTCCTATATTTCTCAAAATTATTTTTCAATGCCAACAGAACAAAAGAAGACTTCCATGGAGGCGGACAGAGTAAATAGCTAATGTGACAAAACACATCTAAAGTGCCCATCGCTTTTCTAGTCTGTTAGGATGACTACATAGTCGCATATGATAAAACTGGTGAGAGGCCTTCTCGATGCAAAATGGAGAATCTAAAAACAAGCTGTTACTCTTTGAGTCTGAGGGGCTGACAGCAAAACCCAATTTTAAAGGAATAGTCCAACATTTTGGAAAATGCATTTAGTCACTTTCTAGCAGAGAAATGAGAAGATTCACTCCAGTCTCATGTTTACGCAACAAAACCCACCTACCAGCACCTCTACACCTGTCATTTGTTTAGTGTGTACAAAAAACAAGACAAGCTAGCTTTTCATGCTAAGCTAACCAGCTGCTAGCCGTAGCCATATACAGATATGAGAGTGGTGTCAATCTTCTGATCTAACTCCCAGCTAGAAAGTAAAAAATGCCAAAATGCTGAACTAATCCTTTTATTAAGAATCTTAAGATTAAGTTTTAGAACTTTTCTGTTATACATGAGAATAAGAAAATGTACCACCATACAAACATTTTCTGCTGTTTAATGTTCATTTTCTATAGAAATCAAATGTAAAATGCTGGAGAAGGGCTCCAAAATAAGGTAAAATTCTATTGTAAATAGATAAACAACTGTCCACATTGCTGTCTGGCCCAAAACAAACCCTGCCCACTATTCTTATGACAACATACAAACAAACACACAAACAAAAGAAAAACCCGCACACTGTTGGAAATTCTAGGTCACACATGTCGTAGGATCTCATTCCACTTTCAAGCCCAGAAAGAAATAGTGCACTCAAATATTTCAAGCTTGATTTCTCTCTTTGAAGGTTCATGCTGCTGAGGAGTGGCTGTAGTGGTGGTGGTGGCTTAGGAAGTTGTTTGTTTGTCCCTGAAGGACCGGCTATATTCATCACATCCAGCATACAATTTCCAGGGGCCTGCGTCTCTGGGCTTATTTAGATGCAGGATGAGGTCAATTTCAACTCAGCCACTGAGTTTTTGAGAGTCGGAGCAGTCAGACAGTCATAACAGAAGGTCTGTCAAGGTATTGAGGCATTTCTGAATTGAGAGCAGCTGTGTGTATTGTTCATTTTTACCAAAATGAAGAACTGCAAATCATCTGCGTCCTACAGGAAATTTGCACGTCAAACATTGGAGAAAACATTTAACACTTTTTCGACAACTTGTGATCATGCAAAACCAAAAAGGCGACTCTGTTGACTTTCGGGTTTTGAACACGCAAAAATAAATCTCTGAAATGCTTATCAAAAAGTGAGAAGCAGATCGGAGGAATGCCCTGACACAGACACTCCTGTCCCACACTGTCTGGAAACTTCATTGTGGGGGAGCGCGGACTCAGTTCAAAGCTGGGGTCGTAAACCAAAATGAAAGCAGGGACTTAGGAAACACAAACACCAATATAGTTTTGCCAAACACAACAGCCCCTCACAAGTTTAATTAAAACACAGGACCTCCCCTTCTGGGCTTCAGGAACAGAGAGGAGGACTGAACATGTGTGTCAGCTGCGATTTGTGACGCATATGAACAAGAAATCATGTGTGCATCCGCTACAAGGATATGCTTTGTTACAGTTAAAGCAAAAGACTGCTGTGGTGCAGTTACCATAAAATGACTCAGTTCACAAACACACATTAAGTACAAAGTGAATGTAATGGAACTGAGTGCGTGTGTGTGTGTGTTTGTGTGTGTGCGTGCGTGCGTGCATCTAGCTGCATGTTTAATATGGGTGTGGATTTGTGTGTTTGTGCTCAGTCATGCACATGTTTGTCCCTTTTTTTTTGTGTGTGCCAGCTGACATGATATACAGCATCGTCCAAGCTGGTTTGCAGTGTCTTCGCAGTCACAAAGAGAGGCAAAGCTCCCCGTCGGACATGGCTGCTGCTGCTGCTCTGTCCTGCTCCTGGCATCTCCATCACACTTTAACTATGGCTGGCATTGTCTGAAGACACGCAGTGAAAAGGCCACACACGGGTTTTATAGAGAAGCCCACACACACTACCTAAAAGGCTTTATGGCAGAGAAACCTTTCCCATGTAGAGACAGGGACAAATTTCCTACACTGACTAGACCTTAAACACCTCACTTGCCTGCATTGAGGCATTTTCAAAGGCAACGCAGTTTCCCGTGCTGCTGCCCACTGAGTGTAACACAGATGTGTCATCAAAGTATCTCTCTAAATCTTACAACAACCTCTAATAAAAGGCTTTTTGTCTCTTGATGTCTGTGACATTTGCACATGGCACCTCTGCTCACACGGGCTTCCCCTCTTTCCCCAGAAAATTCCTGATTTCTGTTGGTTCAGATTGCAACAAGAGGATAACAGCCAGACCACTGGATGGAGGTGGACTGAACCTGCCCACTCCTCCCTCCTTCCTCCCTTCTCCCTTCTCCATGCCCGTCTGTCTTTCTTACTGTCAGGCTGACTCCCCACTGTCTGCAGTGGTTTTCTCTCCCTTGCCCTTGACAACTGAGTCATGCCTGGACTCTAATGTGAAAAGAATGAGGATCAGTCTAAGCAGATACCTAAAACAGCATTCCTGAATACAGACCAAGATGATCGGATGGACGGGTTGCAGGGCTTTATTTGAAGTCTGTCTGACAGGAATTGCTCACTGTCCTCGAGAAAAGGGAAAGCACAGAAGGGTGGAGATGTAACAAAGAAAACAAAAGCACAAGAGAGAGGAAAAAAACAGAGATGGGGTTTTAAAAGACAGCTGCCGTCTCTTTCAAGGAGCAGTAGGCCGCGTATAGGCTTGTTGCATCATTGCGATCCCTTTCACTAAACCAGCTCCGTCGTTGCACAGCCTCAGGCCACTCTCTTGTGCCAGGCACAAAGGTAGTGGAAGCCTTGGAATAAAAGACCACACTCAAACTCACTCTTAATGATTGATGTTCAGTCTAGAGAGTCACAAAAGCAGACTGAGGCAAGGCAATGAGGCAGTACCTTTACATGACCAAAATAGATCTGCTGGTATGAGGAAAGGGATGCTTTCTGCTCATCATGGTATTTGATTGGGTGGCTGGAATGCAAGTTATTAAGCCACCAAACAGCATCCAAAACGCAAGTGAGCAATAAGACAAAATAGAAAAGGCTGCATTTTGGCATGAATGAATTCAGAATTATCCATACCAATCAAGAGATCTTTTATAATCCACTGTCCGAGAACTAAATCAGCTTTGTGAGATCTGGCTCGGATGAAGAGCCAATGCTAATTACTGAAGTGGCTCTTTTTCTTGTGTACATGCATCAAATGCTGCGTGCGGGGGGAGGGATGAAGGGAGGGAGGGGGGTGGTCAAAGCTCTGACCTACAGCTACCATGACTGAGCACTGGCGTGTTGACACATGTGCTGCACAATCCCATCCAGCGAACAGGGCCATGTGGGCAAAGGTACACACACACACACACACACACACACACACACACACACACACACACACACACACACACACACACACACACACACACACACACACGTTCATCGGAGGCCCTGTGGCCATGGTGCGAGAGTGGCCAGATGTGCTGACAGGATTCCTGCAGTTGGCCAGTATAACATCACACAGACGGAGAGAGGAACACAACAGACATTGTGGATCTAAAATGTACAATGGCTGCTTTATGAATCTCTGTAGAAACATTTGTACATTGAGTCTCTGTAAATGTGACACAGTGAAGAGAATTTGTATCTTCCGGAGCTCAAATTCCTTCTAGTGTACACCGAATAAATAAACAAAATGTTTTTTGGGGTCGATAATTAATAGTCCAAAACATAACAGACCAAAACAGTCCAAAATATAAGTGCAGATTCAAATGTAAAACACAAATTCTAGCATCAAGAGCCTGGAAGAACATGAGAACTGAAAGATTTGATGTCTGCTTGCAATCCTTTTCTTTTATGAGAGGAAATAAGGTTCTACGAAAATGTAAGTAAAGGGAGTCCAGAAAAAAATTAGAAAACCAGACAAAAAAAACAAACACAAACCCACCAAAACTTCCTCTCCAGTTCAACATTTGGACTGTGACCGTTTCAGGCATTAAACCAGACTTTCTGTTTCACGTCCTTTCATGACTTTTTATTCCGTACTGTTTTATCTATTTTACAAGTGTCTCACTATTTCTGATTTCAAAAATAAATGACAGACTGAATCATCAATAAGAACTAAAGCCCATGCAAAAAAAATGCAGCAAAATTTGGGTTGAGTGTGGCTGATGGTTGACCACAGCTCCTGATCCTAGTCAGAGTGACTCCATAGTTGGAAAGGTCAGGTCAGGCCTGGCTAAGGTCAAGCTTTTGCCCATCATGCCATATCCCCTAACATCTCTATACACACCTGAGAGCCCAAAATACATTGAAGCGACAACTACTTCTATAAAAAAAAGGTCATTTTTCATAAAGCTGATTTGCATGTGATGAATTTCAAACAACTTCATCTGGAGTATAAATAACCAACCGTCTTACTCTTATTTCCTTAGTAGAAATGAAAAGTCACGTCTGGGTGTCAACAGACACCTTCTCAAGGTGACGACTAATACACTGAAACCATTAATGAATCTTTCACATCATGCTGCATTCAATGTCCTGTTGTCCTCCTTTAATATTTTTGAGTATAAATGACACATTTTATTCACAGCCTGCCAGGCTTTGTTCTGTTTTTTTTTTTATCTTTTTTTTTTTGCATCAGTCAAATCGTAAAAAGCAGCAGAGCCAAGTGTGGAAAGTGCAGACAGTCAAGGCAGCCATAGACATTTAATAACGCCCGCATTTCTTTGATCTCCAAGCAACTGTGTCGTCCAAGTTGTTGAGAAACAAACAGTGGTCTGGATGTCTGCACTTTTTTTCAAGCTTGAGCTGGCGTGGCTGCTGTTACATTCTGGCGTTTAAAAAAAAAAAAAAAATGTTTTATTTATGCTGCGGTGCCACATCTCTCTTTAGTCTGGCTGCTGTTGATATCTGGCCCTTCTAGTTTTTACAGGTGTGGAGAGCGCAGCTGTAAACCCACTGCACTCAGCAAGCTAGATATGAAGCCACCCAAGGCTCAACCTTGGCCCACATCGTCTAGCTCTATTTATTTAAACTTTTAATCCTTTGCCAAACAGGGGTCTCTTCTTTTTGTTCAGAGTTTAGTCTGTGTGCAGGCCACTGGCACTGTCTACAAAAACAACCCCCCCCCCCCCCTCCCCCAAAACTGAGCTGCAAAAACAGGCCAGTGTTTTACTTGGATGGAGACCGTTTTTTTGTCAACCATTACAGTAATTACAGGTAAAATTCAAATTAGATTTAACACAAATAGCCTTATTTGAACACTAATTGTCCTCAACTGTACAGACTATCATTAACATTACTAACATTACTACAGTCACTGCTGTAGTGTGGGAAGGTAGTAGATTGTGTCAAAGTTTGCCAACTTTAAAACCCTTTTAGCACATTGAAAGCCTTCATTCACAGGCCCTCTTACTCCAACAACTGATTCGTGGGAGTAGATTAGATATATTCTGTCCACTGTTTTTACTACTTACAGGGATCTTTTACATTTTTTTTTCTTTCATAAGGAGAAATGTGGAAATCCATGAGCCAAGTGGCCTCTTTCCTGTCCAAGTTATCTTTGCCTAAAAACGAATATGTAGGCAGTGTTCCCTCTAATGCTTATCTACACCCTAATTTGCATCATTCTGCACAAGAGCCATAATATGAGTGAACAGTTAGTACTCACAGTAGTTTCCCTAGATAAACATACAATGAACCCTTGACACGATGTCAGACTACCTAGATAAGTATATTCAACATGCCTCTGAGCACAGCAAGACGGATCGCAGACTGCAACTTTTGAAACTAATTTAGCCGGAAGTAGGAAATGAATAGCTTGATCCAAGATCAGATTCTTTTCTCTGCAGGAACATACACAAAGTCATACGGCATTCTCAAGAGCTGAAACGTCCGTGTGACCCCAATCTAACATCTATCATCAGCTGTCCACACATGACTAAACTACTACAATCACACACCCACACATGTGACCAGACGACGAGTCCACCTCCACATACAGAGCCGGTTCAGTCACTCCTCTTTCGCCACAAATCTTTTGATGCGTCCCATTTCTTCCCATCACTTGCTCACCCCTCCCCCGCCTGATTGTGTTGAGCATGAGAAATGTTCAAGTGTCCCAGTAGGAAACCGCCCCCCCCCCTCTTCTTCTACAAACTGATATGTTTCACCACCACAGGTTTTGACATAATACAGTAGAGCTTTCAGGAGCAATGATGATGATTTGGAGTGTTGTTCCAAAGTGCGTGGGTGGAGGGGTGGGAAACAGGTGGAAGAACTTCTGGCTTCGACACAGTTTTCATGCCACCTTAAACTTTTAAAATGAAAAGCACAGACATGCACCGACATGCAGAGTCCACATGAACATGTATGCTGCACGCGCCATCCTCCGTTGTTGTCACTCAATAACCAACATCATTATTTACACACTTTGTTCGTGTTCAAACATTCCAGCACGGCTCAGTGGCCCAAGGTATGTTTTCTCTCAATCTAATTTCTTTGTGTTAATCATTATGTTACGAACAGATTGCCAGTGGCTCAAGTTATTATGTAAATGAATGAAGACAGAAAGGCTCCGTTGTACTGCGGGCACAACCAGATAAAAAGGCTTTTTCTGTTCTTCAACACACAATTCATCAATTTTCATTCAAATGAAGTGAAATTTATTTAAAGTGAAACATGTTGCACCTATCGGTTCTGCATTGCTGACAGTAATACCTGCTATGTAGCTGCAAAATTATAAACATTTAAAGGATGTCTCTCTTTGTTTTTCTCTGGGTTTTTTATAATTATTTCACTGTGTCAAAGTAGTGCTTCATGTGTACGCTAATTAATTATCTGGATCTGGCAACTTTCAGGTCTGTGGATTCATTTTCAGAGTTTAATAATAGCAGCCAGCTTCTTGTCAAGTAGGAAAATTAACCCTAACATCGCCAAATATGACTGACTGTGTACAGACACAAAAGGGGAGAGAGGCATTGAAACTGCAACAATGCCTGTGTCTGTTTTGGACCAACTCTGCACTTATATGTTTTAAATGTCAGTAGATTTCCTGATTCAAAATACAACTAGAATTGCCGCTTCACGGTCGTACGTCTCTCCGCCAAGGTGCAGGAAATATTGTCACAATCTCCCCTTCCTGAGTTACAGCATTGAATAATGGCCACAAGTGTTTTTGCAGAGCATTATGATGTCACAGTGAAGTTGTCCTTTGACCATTTGGATATAAAATGTCATCACCTCATCATTTTGTCCTATTAGACATTTGTGTTAAATTGTGTCATAAATAGGATATGAATTTGTCGGTTAAGGCAACACCTTGTTTTGTGAGGTCACAGTGACCTTGACCGTTGATCACCAAAATCTAATCAGTTCATTCTTGAGTCCAAGTGAATGCTTGTGCCAAATTTGAAGAAATTCCCTGAAGGCATTACTGAGATATTGTGTTCATGAGAATGGTGCCGAAGGACAACCTAAAAACATAATACCTCTGGTCCTGGCTGTTGCCGGCGCAGAGGCATAAAAACAACACAGGTGTTATGCCTCAACTTCCCCTTGCTCTGACTGAAGATGAGTCCTGTGTAATCACCTACGCTGAGAGGCTATTGCTGGGAATTACCCACAAAGTGTCAACATCTATTCTGTAGGCGTAGGTCATCATTACACAAGCTGCCATTTTTGCCCACAGGGAGAAACATCCGGTATCATCAGCAGAATTATCATTGTATCGCCACACAACTGCTGCACGTGCTCAAGTGATCTTGCCAACAATGGCAATCTAAGCCCGGAAGGGGGGGTGTCAGGTAGATAAAAGACACACACACACACACGCACACGCACGCACACACACACACGGTGAAAGTACTCACACACAAAGACACACGAGGTCAGTCACAGAAACTTGTCTGGGGGGAGGGGCTGTGTGCACACCTTTGATGCACCACTGTACTTTCCACTCTTACTCAGCCTCAGAGACCCCTCCCCTCCTTTAATTTCTTCCATGTTTCCTCCTGTCTCACTTTGTGTTTCATCTTTAACTCTGATGAGAGCCTTTAAAAACACTTATTGTACAATGTTTCCATGTATCCATGGGAGTTTTGAACATTTTGTTCTATGTGGCAGCCCAAACTGAAACAAAGGCATGTTTCACACATTGTAACAACTTCTTTGTTGCATTGAGATCTTTTAATTTTCTTGTCTTTAAAATGAAGAAAGAGAGAAATGAAAACTTTGTTGGCTGAGCTGTCAGGGGAGCAGTCCAATTAAATGTGTTTTTTTTTCTTTTTACTCTCATATACATATGAAAGGCCAGTTCAGTTTAAGCTACACAGAACGTCCCTGCTATGACTGAGGGGTGAGTCACAGTGTCTTTATATATGTGTGTATGTGAAGTCTTTTCTTTCATCTGGGGTGGTCTGCTGAGGGTCTGACGCGGTGGCAACAAGAGCTCGCTCGCTGATGACCTGTGCTAACAGGCTGGTACTGACTGATACAGTCATTACCACACAGACAGACACTTTCTCGTGCATGCACCACACTGGGTGCACGGAGAGCTCTTCTGAGACATGAGGTACTCACGCTGCCCCACACACACACACACACACACCTCTTTGTCTGGCAGCGAACAATAGACTGCAGTGAGGCCTTAAGATGCTCATATGGCTGCAGCATCAGTCACAACAGTGCACATTCCCCTAAACCACATCACCATGTCAGCGTTGTGTTTACACCACAACAGCACTAAATAAGCCCCTTCTTAAGTGCAACCAAATCTGTCCTTCAACAAGAATCGCTCAATCCCTCTAGTGTTTTATGGGATTTCTCCTGTGTAAGGTATTCTGGAGCGTGGCAGAAAGTGAGAATTGGATACGGAGAGAACGTGACAAAGGTCATGAGAAACAAATGCTTGGTATACACCTCATCTCATTAGAGATGTCCTGTCTGGATGTTAAGAGAGATGAGATGGGTGACATCTTGCTACAAATGCCAAGCGCTGGGATGTTTGAGCCACTGAAACATCAACTACAAGTCTTAGAAATTAAATATGACAGTGCATAACATGAATTAACAATAATTTGTAGTTGTAGGAACGCAGAGGTACGCCATCATAAGAATTGTTTTGTTGACTGATCTCACTCAAAGTTCATCAACATTCAAAACTTTCATTTCTATATGAAACATCTTTGGCAAATGTCTTATCAGCAAAAGACAATGAGTTAATTCAGCTCCAGCCGCAGGAACGCTCAAGACAGCAGGTCGCACAATAGAGAGGTCTGGTGGGGCCTCTTGAATATTCAAACTTTATTTCTTACTAGAAATCTGCGACAAGATAATTCACCGCAGCGTGGCTAGCTTTTGTATCTGAACCACTGCACGACAATTTAAACAATACCCTGGAGTGTACGTGTTCATTACACAACCGAGCGAGGGGCATTCCATGAAGGATTGAGGGTATGAATAGATGTGAATGGTGACAGATTCATTTGTATGCTGGCTGGCTGGCTGGCTGGCTGGCTGGCTGGCTGGCTGGCTGGCTGGCAATCAAGAGCCACTCCAGAGTTGGGATCAATGAGGGAGAGGGAGGCTAGGACTTGGTTACCATTCAGTGTGCCATGGTGTTGTCTCTGAACAAATACACACTCACATGCATGCACGCACACACAAACACGCAAACGGAGGGAGCTCAGTAAGGAGTCTCTCTTTTCATACAGATCTTTTGTCTCTCTGTAATGTCTGGTATGTCGGGATACAGGGTTTGCTCAATGACCTGATTTCTATGGGGCTGCCGAGGCACCGGCTTGTGTGCATGTGTGCGCGCGCGCGTGTGTGCGTGTATGTGTGCGCGTGATCATCTGCCTGCGAGCCCTTCCTCTGGATAAGACACAGGACTTAGCCAGGCAGACAGACACAGACTGAGACTGATTCATCCAATAAGAGGGCAGGAAACACATAGAGAGACACACACACAGAAAGCCTCGCATGAAGTAAACAAAAAGGCCTCGAGTTCCCATAACGGGAAGACGGACATAATTGGATAAGGAAATATTCGAGCCTGCACAATAATTGCAGCCCAAGACGCAGTTAATGCAATAGACGATTGTTTTATAGATTTACCAGTTGCAGGATATTTCAAAACAATTATCCATCCGATGTTTATTTAAACCAACAATCTTTAAGATTCTGATGGTGGAGAAAAAGACTCAGTAAGCTTGATTCCTGCTGTGTAATAAATACAAGAAAAAGAGAAAGGGACGCCATGTTGTCTTAAAAACCTTTCAGAAAACCTACCTTGTCTCTGTATGAAGATCCTGAGGAGTGGATGAGCTGTTGACACCGCCTTGCAGAAGTTGTCGTCGTTGTTGATTGGCAGCAGGTCTCCGTGGACGTCAGCGTAGCCAATCATCACCTCCATGTTGGCGATGCGGTGAATGTGCAGAATGAGTTTGTAGAACTCCTCAAACTTGCCGGGCTTGACCCGGTCCACAGAGAACCGGCGGAACTCTGCCCCATACTGGAGAGAAAAACGAGATCAAAAGACGAGAAGAGGACATTAAGGGCACGGTCGGTATGACAGCCAAACAGGAAAGAGGAAACCGGGATGTCCGACCTCGCGCATTTATCTAAACCATCTCACTGGCTTACATAAAACTAACAGGGTGGAAGTCCGCTGAGCTCTGTCAGTTATTGCCATGACCTTTATGTAAAATATGACGCAGGTGAAGTATCTTCTGCCAAAGCATTGTCATTTTCAAAACATTCACATTACACTCACAGACATGGATATAAACAGCAGCAAAAATTATTGATGGCATAGCAAATGGATTCGGATTATGAAAGACTTTTAAATCAGTGTGTTTTATAGCCAAGGTGGGCTTCCTCGACTAAAACACCTCCGCTAACATCATAAAAACACTTTTCATCATCAAATGGAGCATTAATCTTTTTGCCAAGGGGTAAGATGAGAAGATGAATAGCACTTTCATGTGTGCACAGTAACTGTGAGTGAACCAGCAGCTGATTGGTTTAAATTTGCACAAAAAAAATTGCAAACAGCGAGGGAAGCAGTTAGCATGGCTCTGTCCGAAGATGACAAATTCTTTCTACCAGCACCTCTAAAGCTCATTAATCAACACATTGAAATATCTTGTTTGTTAGAAGGTGAACACACATATTTCCCAAAAAGCCACAACAATGAGTGATCTGGGGGGCTCTTCCGCCTCAGCTGAATGATTTCCTGGGGGAAACCCTGCAGCTTTGTGTTACACTGCAAGATCACATCATTGCAAAAACAAATTTCAGTTGCACATTACTTGTAACTTTAACCACAAACAGAGCAGGAAAAGGGGGGGAGGGGCTTGTTGTACAATAGAACAATACAGGTAGATGAGTAAGCTGTCTTAGCATAAATAAACGGCAGTGGCAGGTGAGCTGTGCCTCCCACCCACCATTTACACACAACAGTGCAGACCTGAATAATTGTGCCGCAGCTTTCCCGGCTGGACCACCGAAGCACCAATGAGAGCTTCGGCTGAGGGTCATGGTGGGGTCGTCATGTGAGTCAAAGACAAGCAGTGGATGAGTGGAGGTGAGATATGGCCGATGCAAAAAAAAGAAAAAAAGAAAAAAAAAGCTCACAGCACACAAACACACAACGGCTGCAGCACCGGTGTCTGAATCACAGTGGTAATTTGTAGGCTAAAGATGCTGCTTGTTACTGTAATCATCAGCTCACAGCGGAGGGAAGCTGACAGCAGAGGAGAAGAGTGGAGAGATGATCTGAGGGGAGGGAGGGAGTGGAAAAGTGCTGACAGAGTAGCAGAGGAGAGTAGCAGAATACTGACTGGGAGGAGAGAAGAAGAGTGGGGGATACATTAAGCAGCTCTGTAATTAGAAGATGACATATGAATTCAAGAGGGGGCATGTTAGGGGACTAGGGGGATTCCAGGCTGGTGTGTAGTTACTGTACGCAATGGAGGCATTTACTGTTCTGTATAAACCTGCATTTCGAAAATGTGGCACCCAACTTGGATCCCAGCTTCTAAAACTCTACCTACATTCGAGGACGACACAAGAAGCAGACGAACAGGTTTGTCAGTGTTCAACAGGTGTACTTAACATTTCAGAAAGTGAAACCTAAACATTAATGAACTGTAATTAACAAAGTAAGAATTTTCATCGTGTTACACTTCACCTGACCAAATAATAATTATACATGTGCGTATCAGTAAACTGAGACACTGAATCTGAATGTTCTCTTGCCACTTCACATAGCGATCAGTCTGAACAATCTGTTTTCAGGAGGCAGAACTTGGCCCTCAGGTATGAGCAAGTCTGAACACGGGCTGATTAATCACAGGCTTCAAAACTGAACCCAAACCTAAGAATACATCACTACAAAGGTGACATCACCCGTCCTACTGGCCTATCAGAGCAAAGTGATGTCAACAGGTTGAAACATGTCGGGAGACTGTAAACTCTGACACAGTCGAGAAAATGGAAGATAACTGACATCTGTATTTCACCAGCATTGATTTTTGTCCTTGCGTAACGCTCTGTGTATCAGGGACAACTCATCTTAAAAAAAAAAAATTAAAAAAATCACACACAAGTTATCTGCATTTCAGAAGACAAATAAATGAATAAATATAAAACACCATCAGTAAAGTGAACGACAAAAGATTTGCTGATGCATTTTTTCAAAAATAAAAAGTATTTGAAAATCTGGGGTGCTCTTAGTACTGGTCCAAATCAATGTAAATCCCACCCATCCCCCAACACCCCTATGCACTCTCTCTGTCTCTGATAAGAGCTTTAAGTGAGTGAAACCAGCTCCATGGCTGAGGCTCCGGGACAGGCAGCCAGACACCTCCAGTGTTATCCCTGATAAGCTTATCATTGGAACAGTTTCCCCTGAGAAAAGCAGACGTAGACCAACGAGAACCAGTCGCATGACATGCACCAGACTCAAACGTGCTGACAACAGCTCTGAATTTCTCCCATAACTACTGTTCAGCTCTTTTTCTTTTCAGTTTTCTTCAAATGGTTATTTTCCCTCTCATTTAACATTACTCTTGATCAATCGATTAATCATTTGATCTATAGAAAGAGAATAGTAAAAAAAATATCCATCACGAGTTCCTAGAGCTCAAGGTGACGTCTTAAAATATCTTGTTTTATCCAAACAACAGCTCAAAACCCAAAGATATTCAGCTTAGAATCATACATGAGTAGAAAATAGCATATATTTACACTCAAGAAGCCGCAACCAGAGAATGACTCAAACGATAAATTGATTATGAAATAATTGCTTTTTACTTTTCTGTCAAACAACTTATGTGAAGCTGGCGTTAATTAGTTTGTTTTTATAACTGGATTGGAGTTGCAGTCTCAAGCAGTCATCAGCTAATCATCTGAAAAAAGTGCAGCTCAAGAAGTAAGAGGAACTGTTAGAGTTCAAAGTGGGATCTGAAATTGTCTTCTAGTTTTCCATTAGCAAGTCCTTCTCTTCAAAACGCCACGACAAGCTGGTCACAACAAAACCAGAGGAAACAGCAAATGACTTACTAAGAGTGATGAGCTATTCATGATCCAAAAAGGGAAACGTGTGACGTTATAGGACAGTGAGTCAGCTCTGCAATGATGGATGCAAAGAGGCTGTTAAACCTGTCCGTTCTCACCGAGCAGCTCCAGGCCTCGTCAGTCCCACCCACAAACAACCTCCTGTAGCTACAAGGTGACCACTCCTGTCTCTGTGGAGCAAACATGTAAGTGACCCTGCCTCAGAACAAAAACACTGATGACTGATCATCAATGTGTCATCTTAAATGACGTATCAAAGAGTGATGTATTAAAGATCATTTGTATGAGCATCCTGGGATACGATGCCCTACCACCTACCATCACCAACCATCAGTGTGTCCGTTATCCCTCTCACAAGCATTCCCAGGTCACTGACCCACCACCACCACACTGAAACTGAGCAGCCAAAACTAAAAGTGACTATTGCAACACTTGCCCATCTCAATCTGGCATGTCATCTGTGACTCAGGGAGCTCATAATTTTTACATATGTGCAGACACATTCATGTGTAAATGCATGTCTACAAATACCACTACAGGTTGTCATCACGTTAATGGAATCTAGTGAAAAATGTTGCTTACAAGAAACCCTTTAGAGGCTTTGGCAAAATCATTATATCACTGTTATTGTGATGAGGATTGGACACAGTGTCATGTGTTTATCTGTTATGATTTTCACCATACCCACATTACCCTTGTTAATACTTAGGTAAGTTGACCATCATACACCAAACTATTACAAACAACTTTTCTCAGATTTAAGACAGACATTCAGCTCAGCTAAACATCCGGGACTCGAATGTGATTCTACTATATCTAATGAAATTTGACAAGATCCAAGTGCTGTCTGTTCAAATTTTATATAAAACTGGTGGTCTCCATTACATAAGCCTGACACTGTAGTGATTTACTTGCTGTTTAACTTGGTTTATGCAGCTGTTACACTGTCAGTCTCTCACAAACTACCCTAAACAACATGTAGGCTGAAACTATGTAGCGCAAAACCCGCAGTGAATGCGACTATTGTTACAAACACACCATATTTAACAGATAAAATCTTGTTATTGTAACAAATGGTCAAAGCTAGGTTTATCTAAAACAATGTCAAACCCGTTTTTCCCCCAGCAGCTTCGTGACAGAGAGGGAAAGAGCCAAATCAGCACAATCTGCATTCTGTCGGAAGTAAGAAGAAAATAATCACTGCAAATTACACAAACATCCACAAACTGCTGCGTTCACATCCCGTTTCAACAACTGGATACGTGCTTTGTCGCTCAAGAGGGTAAAATATGTGTCGTTAGTTGCAGACAGTTTGTCCGACCAACTCCAAGCTCCGTTACGGGATGACCATGTGAACTCTTTTTATTTTCTCCCCAAATCCACATTTAGATCCGATAGTCAACTGTTTCCACCCCTCGACACTCACCTTGCTTTTCACTTCCACGGCGTTACAATCCACATTTCGCAGAGGTTGCGACTTATTAAAGCTCCGATTCATTTTTGCGGTTGCAGTTTAAAAAAAAAAAAAAATCAGCCGCCTTTGCCCACAGAAAGAGGGGCTCTGGTCCCGGGGTTTCTGCCGTAAAATCCTTTTGCTCCGCTTCTAGTAGACAAGTTTGTGTTCTTCTTTAGTTTAATTCACCTCCTGGAGTTTATCAACGTGCTCGTCCAGACGAGAGGGAGGACTTTACTGGAGAATAAGAGGTGAGCAGCTCGCCGCGTTGACTTAGGAGAGTGAGTTAAGTTTTGAAATGACATCAGCCCTCCTAAAAAAATGGGATCTTATGATGCCTTCACGTGTTGCCCGTAATCCCCAACACCCTACTTTTGGACCTCGTAGTAGCCTAATTGTCCTAAGAGTTGACTAATACGCTTATTAAAGACACAATGCACGAGAAGGAACAGACATCTCTTAGTCACACACACATTAGATTAGATAACTACAAGTAATGTATCTCAGTATTTAAGAAGAATACATTCAGGAAATCATCACAAATCAGGTACGTTTCATTGAACACCTTTTGATGAATATGGAGCGCAAAATTTAAAATTCCTTATATTTTCCAAGGCAGGTCTATTAATCAATAATAACCAAAATTCACATTTCTCCAGCCCTATCCATAATTTATTTATCTATTGGTCTTTTTTTTGGTCGTTTTTGACACTTTACTAAAACATTAACCATTTCTGACAGCGCCTGAAGGTAGCACCACGCGCACTAGTCCTCCAGTGCACCAGAGGACGCATTTCTTAACACAATTACACCGATCAGCCACACTGATGACAGGTGAGGTGAACAACATTGATTATCTCGTTACTATGGCACCACCAGGTATCAGGTGAACAGTCAGTTCTTGAAGTTCACGTGTTGGACGCAGCGACTTTAACAAGAACCAAACTGTGCTTGACCAGCCAGATGCATCTGCCTGAGACGGCATGTCCTGTGGGGTGTTCTTAGTACTGGTCCAAGGAAGGTCCCAAGGGCTCATTGATGCGCGTGGGGAGCGAAGGTTTAGCTCATTACTGTTCAAACAAGGCAAGAAAACTGACACTTTAAATTCACACGCAACGAGACCCAATACTAGTGATAAAATTAGGTTTTTCCTCTTCCCCTGCGTAGCCTACCATGCATATACTTGTATGAATCCATATGATGTAATGGTAACAGCGAATCATCTTTATATCTACTAACATCATCATCATCTATCACTAACCGCACAATTTAACAGACAGGCCAGGTGGCTACAAAATAAAACTTTATTGTGTTCATAGTACAATCAACAAACTGATTTTATTTGTTTATGCACATAATAACTGTCTTGACTTTACTGTGCCATATACAGTATCTAAATAACTAACCCTAACCTGAACAATTGTCACTAAAACACTTCCTTACTTATAGGTGTTATAACATGAATTCCTTTGAGGCCTATTGATATTTCTCACTGTTTCTGTCCCGTGGATCCCCCAAACTGTAACCAACACCCACAGTGTAAAGCTCTGTGATGAGTGTATCTGACTGCTGTCCTGCTTTACAACATTCCTGGGCCCCTGAAGCTGCCTGTACACAACAGCTGCAGATAACATTGCCCCCCACGAACTGCAACTACTGCTTGTTTACTCACTACAGGAATGTGTTGACTGGTTACAAACCCTCTATAGGTATATGCTGTAAGAGGCTTTCATTGTGGCTATACCAGTGTTTTCCCATGTGATTTGATGTAACGCGAGTTTTGGTTATACATTTGTGCTTGTTTTATTGAACAGAAATTGGGTTTAAATGTGCTGTTGTTTTATTTTAACATTTCCTGTAGTTTAGTAATAATGTGCAAGTTGGATGCGATTGTATGATTCTAATAGTTTATCATGTGGGGAACATTTTTCAGCCTTTTCATTAATAGACTGAAAGCAGCATGATTAGCGGATACATAAATAATTTACAAAGGTTGTGTTTTCATCTGTTAAACTTGTTATTATTGCTCACTAATATGGCAAATCAGAAGGCCTCAGCAGTCACTTATTCAAAACGTATTGCTTTAATACATGAGGTTCATCATTTTGGACATGACATCAGTCAGTGATTTGGGATAACAATGATCTAAGTAATGTGAAGTAAATGTACTGAAGCTAATATATTGTATGTAACATTGCCTATAGTGCGAAGTAAGTAAGAGGAATTAGGTAAACAAGCTTATAGCACCAACCTTCGGCCTGCATGTGGTACTGCATGAATCCACTAAGATTCCACTTTAACAGTGCTATGAAAAAGCCTGGACATTTGCACATTATATATAATTTTGTTTTTTTCACAGTATTTTTCACAATTATTTCATTGCACTGTTATAAGTATTTTTACACAGTTAAAGGAACAATATTTTACTTGCAAAAATTGCTGATCAGTCAGTTAGATAAAACTGAACGTACACTTGTGGGCAGGTTTCCTCGCCCGAGTGTCCAGTGTGCGATGCCATGTTGCAGTGAACTCAGTGTGGGCTTATGTGGGATACGTTTCATACCCTTACTGGAAGGGAGAAGGAGGGGTTATGACCATGACTGCCCTTGCTTGAAAAAACAAATTAAACCAAACTTCACTTTCCTCATGGGCTTTCTCTAATACAAGCATTCTTGCTGAGATTGGGGGCAGGCAACACACAGATGCAAACATTTTACAGCAGAAAGGTGGAAAGCTTTATTTAGTAACTTGTGTAATCAAGCAGGGATTAGTGAGAAATATTTGATCAAAACTTCTCACTGTGCCGCGAAGACCTCCCTGAGGTTCTAGCCACAAATTTGATTGCCATTTAAATTGGACGTGATTGTTCCTTCGAGCCAAGAACGTCTGGTAAACAAACAAAATCTCAAATAATCCTATTTGAAAATACACAGAAATATCAGCTTTGGTTTCAACCTTCCTCTGAGTCCTCACAGTCAACGGGAGTCATGCTTTTGTTCCCAGGATTTATATAACATGTAATGTGGACATGACAGAGAGTCCTATGGTCTTCGGTTCCATATAACACATAATGGGAACCTGAAAAATATGTTTTTAAGATGTATTCAGACCCTGGGAACATAGGACCCTGGAACACTGATACCCTCCGAAACACAGCATTGCAGGGAAAACAAATACAGATTTAATCATCAGATCAGAACATCAGATAAAATACAACACTCATGAACAAAATCACATCAAAGCTAACCGTAAATTCAAAACTCCATACAGGAGTAATCGAAAGTCAGTAGTGCAGAGTCAGAATCAGCCAGGGGCCAGGTCTAATTAGATTTTGGATGAACAAAGTCCAGGCAACCATTCATTCATTCAGTACGACTGTAAATCTTTTCTAATTGTTTTAAAACATGACACAAGAGACTTCAGCTGCAGCCTCAGTGTTATATCACTTTGCAATGATAGCAGACTGAGCTCAGTACATCACTGCTCGTAATACATCCAACATGCAGTACATGTGTCGTCTAAATCATACCCTACTGTCTGTCTCCTCAAAGCCAAAAAGAAAATTGCTATGACATTACACACAATAGTGTAGCCTGTAGGTATTGTTAAATACGTGTGAGACAGTTTGGAACTTACAAAGCGTGAGACTCAATGAAGTTGTCCCAGATCCATTTTGTAGGATGAATCTCACCTGTCTCTTTTCCCTTTAAAGAGTAGTCCCACATGTGACCAGCAGAGGTCAGCACATACCCACACAAAGCTTGTACTTCAGGTCTCAAAGTAGAGCTGACACAACAATTACAAAGCATGTTTGTTTTGTTTTTTTGCTTTCAACCTAAAATTGTCTGAATAATATGTGAAGTGGACATGCAGCAAACAGATTTTGTATGCATGACTGCAAGATGAATGCACAATAGTATTCCCACTCAGCCCAAAATAGAACTTGGACTTTTCACCAAAAATCAAGACTTAGCATTTAACAGCACATACAAAAAAGAATTCAGACGGAGAAAATCTTTCCCTTTAGTGTGAAAAGATGGGAAGGAAGATGATGATCATAATCAAATATTATGATCTGGAACATCTAAAGATATTCTTCAAAGTGTGGGGCCTACTGAAATTTAGTGGTAAGAGTGGTTTAATAATTAAACCCTTTCATATGCATCACGAATGTGCCCTCCGCTTTTAAATAAGTACTGATCCTATATCGGTGGGAATATGAATGAGTGAATACATGACCGGAAATCATTAATGCTGTAATGAAAGACAAAGACACGGCAACGACAAGGCAAGAGCTGAGAACTGGGGGAAAAAAAGAAATAAAGAATTGATGGAAGACAGAGAAAAAACGTTTCAAGCAAATGAATCAGTGTAAAAAAAAAAAACAGAAGTGAAAGAAAGAATAAATGTCGAAAGAAGAGAGTAAGGAGGAAAGGAAAGTAAAAAAATAAGAGAGGCTGAGTGAATCATTGCATTCATACAGGAACTCTCACTTTCCCCTCCTCATAAGATGTGTGTGTGTTGCGGAGCATGGCAGACAGTCACTCTATACCCAGAACTCACAGCAGTGTGTGGTTTTAATCCAGCTCCATATGTCTGAATTCAGGTGGTCCTTCGGTGGAAATGTGAGAGGAGAAGATTACAGTGAGATGAAGAGATACTCGTGGTAATCCATCCTCTGTGCAGAGACAGAGAAACATCAGGAGCTGGTTATAGGCAGTATTTAGACGGCAACAATGCCAGCCTAAAGTCAGAGAGACCGACAGAAAGGCCCCCAATTCAACCCTCCGCTCTGTTCTGCTCCACTCACTCTCTGATTAAAGAGAAAGGAGGACACGCACACACACACACACACAGAAATACTGCTTTCACGTGCATCTCCGGGTGATCTCAGCATTCAGGTCGTATTGAACAGACACTGTGGTTGTGTTGTAACGTAAACAGAGCTGCAGCCTTTCCTCCTGATCACACTGAGTCATGACACACCATCAGAGTCTCCAGCCGTGCCCTCTGACTCGCCTACTCAGTGGACAAAATGAAATGCAGGCACAGTGCACGTTGCAAAATGGAAAAGTAATCTTTTTCTGTTTCCATCACTCTGGCTTTCTTTCCCGCTGTGGAGCACTCAAAAGTATATATGTCTGAGTGCTAGACAGAGAGAGGGAGTAGAAAAGAAAAAAAAAGAGGTAGAAGAGGATGGTGAGAGTCTGTGGAGGAGGCAAAAAGATAGGCAGTGAAATGAACACATGCAGTGTTGTTGGCAGAAGCTTTCTACAAGGCTGTCACCTCTGTTAAAGGGGCAACTTCAGTAAGTAGTGCTGGCCACACATCTGCTGCTGTCAGATTTTTAAAGGAAAATAAATATCTTTACATCTTATGCTGGTGACAGCTACATTATAGTACCGGACCTTAGTGCAGAAAATGATACCGTGGATCATACTGCACACAGCAGTTTCTTTAAATTCTTCACAGAATTCGATTTGCAGAATCCTTTTCTGTCTTCAAAAGCTGCTTGAAGACCTGCCTCTTCCAACATTCATTCTCTGGCTCTTAAAAAAAGAGAAATTTCAATTTCAATGCACTTATGTCTTACTTCATGCACCTGCAACCTTGTGGCACTTGTGTCAAGTGGAATTTGAAGCTGAGTGATGCGGCACCACTGTAAAGCTTCTTCTTGATCTTCCCTGGCTTGGTTCATACCCTCTGTTCCTTTCTTAGGACAGAAGTGCCTGCTAAATTAAAAGAACATGTAAATGTAAAAAAAGTGGGTCAACATCTTTGTTTGCTACCATACTGTGTTTTAAATCCTATTTTACTGTAAAGCATTCTCCAGTGAGATAAACTTTCTTGTGCCACTGTCCAAATCTGGTGTGCCTCAAGGTTCCATTTTAGGGCCACTATTTTCTTTTTACAGAATATGCATGCTCTAGGGGACATTATTTGCAAATGCAATATTAATTTACATTTCTATGCAGATGACATTCAGCTATATGTACCAATACCAACTGGTGACACTAGCAGTTTAGTTGTCCTTCATTGATAACATTAAGGACTAGATATTCAAACCTTTTAGGCAACATTTCAACAGTTTTAGGCAAATACATATCAGAAATTAAGAAATCATTTTTATTTGACCCTCCCCACTCCATCAATCTGTTCCATAATAACTTTGGCAGTCTGACAATCATTGTAAAACCTGTAGCTTGAAACCTAGAAATGCTTTTTGACTATTTTCTCAGTTTTGGTGCTTAGCTAAAAGGTTGTACAGAGAACCCGCAATGGATTTTTACCAATTCAAGTAAGCACAAACACATCACCCATAACTTGCCCTTCCCATTCACTGGCAAGTGGCTACTTCATTTTGAATTTCATCTTACTCAATTCATTCAAGGCAAAACCTCTGGTCTGGCCTAACATTTGTGAACTTCTTAGCCATTATGAACCACTTCCCAAACTGAAGTCCTCTGACAAGGGTCCCCTGGCTGCTCCTTGATCCAAAAGCCATTGCTGTCAAGACTCCACTGCTTTGAAATGCCTTGTCAAAAGAACTCATGCGTGTTACATCTATGTCAACTTTCATGTCTCTTCTCAAGACATATTTCTCCAGACAAGCTTTTTAATAGGTGTGCAGCCTCCATTTTCACAATTTTCCTTTCTGTGTTTTTATCACTTTTCCCTCGGATGCTGAGGTTTTTTGAGGGGGGGGTGTCCTTGTTCGCTTTAGTTGGGAAGCACACATGCAAGAACGCGCGCGCGCGCGCGCGCACACACACACACACACACACACACACACACACACACACACACGCACATGCAGGTAAGCACACCAAAATGCACATACCCTCTTGATTGACCTGCCACCTGAGTGTGCCACTGTCATGCTGATAGCTTCACACGGATATGAGTGCAGGCACACACATACACAGGGCTGTGAAATCTCCACTGCCTTTACTCATTACCTCAATTTTTTTTTGCCACGCGCACACACTTGCACACACCCACATACGTTTCGCACAATGCCACCTCTTACACATTGCCGCCTGCTTAGTTTCAGTCCCGCATAGACGTCCCCCTCTCGTCCACACTGTGTGATTTGTGGAATCTTTTGATGTGTAAAGTGGCTACGACCTGCAGCTTGATCTGGACTTTGTCACGGTTTCTGGAGTCAGCAAAGTCTACAGGCCAGTGGAAGAAATGAGAATGTGTGAGGGCACTTCCACACTAGCAATTTAGTCCAAATCCAGCAACAGTTCACTCATAAATGTGGTCATGTGAAACCTTTTTTTGACACCTGTATGATGTGGTGTGAGAATCTACTTTGCTGTCATCAGGCAGTTTTCTCTCTTTAGTAGCAATCATCCTCAGGTAGTAGGTATCCCATTGGCTTCCTGAAAACCTAGATGTCTTCACAAAGAATATAAATGCACAGTAGTCTGCCTGATTCAGCAATAGTTCTATCTGCTCCCTTGTTGATGCACAAACACCTCCATCATCCTCCAACACACTCGTCCTCCTTTCCCTTCCTGTGACGCTGTGCAATGTGGTTCATTTCTTCTCCCTCCAGTATGAAAACATCAGCCATCTGGTCGAGGGGTGAAAGGTCAAATCTCAGGCTGGTAATGAGGATGGCGTCGCTAGGGGGATGTAGGAGGGGAGGGTGTGTGTGTGTGTGTGTGTGTGTGTGTATGTGTGTGTGAGTGGGTGCGTGTTTGTGTGTGTGTCTATGCGCGCAAGCCTGGCTGAGCATGTCTGCTTCCTGAGTGAGCATTAAACATTAACGAGTGCGCTCTGTGAGTCTGGAGAGAGGACAGAAGATGTGAGTAGAGGGAAAGAGACACTGCATGGACAAAGTCACTTCACAGAGAGGAGAGGGAGGAGAGAAAATGTGCAGGTAGATCCGTGAATGCACGAACACAACACACACACACACACACACACACACACGCACACACGCACACACACAAATGCACAGAAAGACAGACTGCTTGTGGATACACTCTTCCTTTTCAGTCACTCTCTCCTCAAAAAGCTTTCCCTCTTGTTTATTGACTCAGCCTTCCAACATTCAGTACATCAATAGCTCTGGTCGATGAGAAAGAAAAAAGGCACAGAGGCTACTGCTGTGACGGAGATGTGTGTGTGTGTGTGTGTGTGTGTGTGTGTGTGTGTGTGTGTGTGTGTGTGTGTGTGTACCTGAATGTGCCTGCATGTTCATCAACCTTTCCCTCTACCCAAGCCATTTAATCCAACACATCCCATAATTTGTTTCAGTTATCTTCCACCATGACTTTTATCATTTCCTCTGCATTTCTACTGGGGGTAACTATAACGTGCAGGTCTGTAAAAAGGTAAGATGTAAGATAATAATAACAGGTTTCCTTTTCCCCACTGCTGCCTAATTGGCTGGAAATCACAATGGGCCAGCAGTGAGACTCAACAGTGGAGTCAGGTACAGTGAGCTCATAGGTAAACTGAGTTATACTCACTTCCTTTTATGCTCTTTAGAGACTATTCCTGTGTGTGTGTGTGTGTGTGTATGTGTGTGTGTGTGTGTGTGTGTGTGTGTGTGTGTGTGTGTGTGTGTGTGTCAGTGTGTGTGTGTCGGCGTAGTTGCCATGGAGATGCAAAAGTAATGGAATACCCATGTCCTCAGTGGTAAACCCACCTCTCGCTCTATACCAGTAACCTTTGGGTGTGATGTTTTAGTCTCTGTCCCAGACCACAGAGCAGTTTAATCATATAATAACCCTAATAAATGTACAGCAGCGGGTCCCTACATACATTACACGTTAGTGCAAATATTGATACATGTGTGTGTTACAGTAATAGAAAATTTACACAAAGAGAATAGAAAGTCACTGGAATTACAGTATATACTGTACTATACAGTCAATTCTATAGCATATATACAGTTGTGCAGCAGGTCAATGTACACAAGACCATTTTTGGCTGTTCTTGGAACAGAAGTCTCAGTTGAAGCTGAAGTTTAAGTTTACAAGTCACATTTTTCAGGTGTTTTTCTGCAATAACATACATATTCAGGCACATTTAAATGGATTTGCACAAGGTAAAATGAACCATTTCTCATGAATTAATGTTAATGTCTGTTTTCACCCTTTCATCATTTTTTCAGATGATCCAGTCATTTAGTCAGAAGTGTATCTCATCCACACTCTTAATCCTCAACTTCATTTGAAAAATTCAAATTATGGATTTGGACAGGGACTTTTCTCAAGTCAGGATTGGGTTAGCACTAAATTTTCTAATCAAAGTTATAAAATCTAAATCTGGATAAAGGGGTGAAGTTTGGGTTTAGGAGTGAGTGGTGGGGCAAGCAAGTGGCTGACACAGCTGTCAGTCAATTAGAGTGCCCCCCAAACTTCTATTGGGCTTAATATCTTCCTAATGAAACAATGGTTTGAAAACGTGAATGTAGATGTATACACTTTGTATTTCTACAGTAAAGTTGGGAATTTCCCTTTATTTCAGCACATTTGGAGTTTTTGGCCACTAGAAGAATGTCAAAATTTACTCCAACTCTTTGGCCACTGGGATTCTTATTTGATAGACCCTGACCTCTGCATTCCTCATTGACAATTTCAAATGAAGTGGAATTAAACCGACCGTATGTCAAGCTCTGTTTTATGTCTTACGTCCTATATACTAACTATATACTATATACTATAACTAAATGACAGGTTAAATACATTGTTCTCATATTTATCTTCTTTAGACAGATCTTGTTTGGAAATACACTTGTTGAAATTCAGATTCTGGGTATGGACATTACTCTGGCCACAGCAGCTGAAATGTTTTTTTGTCCTGAACAGCAGTGAGTCAGAGCACCATTCAGAGACGCACCAGTGTTTAATGTTTTGCCTTCAATGTCCCTTTGGTATTTTTAGGTATAAAATATCAGAGAGGAGAGGGGCTGGACTGGAACATTAGTGTGTATGATGTGTGTAGTGTATTGATTATTTATCTCTTAAAAGTGCAAGCATGAATCTTTCACTCAAGGGAAAACTGGGGAGACTTTATGTTTCTTCTGTGCCTTGAAGCCTGGATATGTACAATTTGTCTTTCTGGATACTTTGGACGGCCAGGGGAAATTAAAGATATAATTCACAACATATTCACAGAACATGTTCTGGTAGACTCTTGTTTTTACTGTATATAAGCCTGGAGGACAGTCTAGTCTGGTGAATCATTTCTGTCTTTAGACAAACATCTCATACCCTCTGACTGTGTGTGTGTGTGGGTGTGTGTGTGTGAGCGCACATATACATACCCGCTTTTCTTTAGTATTTATATCCAGAAAACAATCAGATGTGTAACTCAGCTGGTAGCTATTACTGGTATAATTATCAACATCACCAACTACTATTATTTAACATAAGGGTGTTAATGTTATTTGAGGTGGATTCAGGCTCTGGTGCAGGTGATTACAGGGCATCGGGGTGCAGTCTTGTCTAAACTCACTGTCATTTAGCCTTTAAATTTCAAGAAGGGATGATGTTATTGCAGTATCAGCAGGCCACATCTTCCACACCATGTAGACTGTTACCGCTTTGCAGACTCAAGGGGGCGCTGAATGTCACAAGCAGGCCAGGCTGATGGTGAGATGGGAACATGTGTTGCACCAGTGACAAAGGCCTCTGCGGAGTGTGGCTCACGCTTTCTTACATTTAAACCATATTCAGGAAAAACTGTTGCGTGCCTTGTAACTTCACATCTCCGGCCAGAACTGGCAGCTTTAATCCATTATTTTCTATTTGGCTCTGGGCTGGCGTAACAGTGTGTCCTTTTAACTATTCTGGCCTGATTTAACCTCAAATTTCCAAACCGACACTGACATGAAACCGTACCTCTGGATACTTTGTTTAAATTTGAATTTCTGTTCTATGTTCATATCTGCAAATGAATACAAGTCAGAGCAATAAATAAAAGATGGGGAAAAATAAGCTTTCTCAAAACTATCACAAAGTGCTTCACAGAAAGCAGAAAATCAAATTTTAATTACAAGAATAGAATCAACAATGCAGGATATCTGTATGAAAATCCAAGAGGAATAGTCTATAAAACAAAATGAAGTTATCTAACAGAAAAGTAAACGTATACAGTGTGTGCTACAGAGTTGAAAATGAAATTCACCATGCATAGGTGATTTTAATTGAAATCATGTCAGTGCAGCATGGTTTGTCAGCGCTGTGAAACAGTGTGAAACATGTTTGCAGCATGAAGGTTCCTGTCACTCGGCGAGAAGATCCCAACCCGGACATGGAGACAGAGACAGTCAGATGCAGACACAGTGTCTCGGCCTGTCCTCCTCCCTACACTAGTAGTAAAGAGTGTTTATGTGAGCAGTCTGCAGCGTGAGTGCGTCCCACACGGCTCCTTGATTGAAAGAAAACAACATCAATCTAGCACAGGCCCCAAGGCCTTTAAATAACTGGCAGGCTATTTAGATCAGAGATCCCATTCCCTCCCTGCTGCTGCTGCTGCTGCTGCTGCTGCTGCTGACTTTGGACACACACATACAGTGACACACACAAAACCGCACTCAAGCACACACATTTTGTTTGCTCACAGATAAATTCATTAATATATGAACATATAGACAAAACAGATCTGTCTCTCTCTCTGCTGCTCCTTCACCATTTATACCTCGATCGCCCCTCATCATCTTCTCCTCCAGTCCCTCCTCCACACTTCCCCCCTTCCCAAGTGTATTGTGGTCATTTTCATTCATCGCCCCCATGATGCTAAAGTGTCAAGGTTAGAGTGTGCCAGTTCTCACACATGCACACGTGCACACACACATGCGCGCACACACGCACACACACACACACACACACACACACACACACACACACACACACACACACACACACACACACACACACATGAATACAGGAATTAGTCAAGCGTGCATATTCCTTCTTCTCCCTTTCTTTGCCTCTCTCGCTCCTCTGCTGCCCCCTCTCTTTGTTGGCAGGGGCCTTTGGTGTGTGTGTGTGTGTGTTGGGGGGGGGGGTTTGTGTGTGTGAGGGAGGGAGGGAAAGAGGGAAAGAGTTTAAGGGGTGAGGAGTTGCAGGCAGTAGGAGGGGGGTTATCAGAGGTGTGGGCTGGGGTTTAACTGGGTTTGGGGGTGTTATGTTGTGCTGATGTTTATATGTATTACTTGATCTGAACTGAGTAAACTGAATAACTCCCTGAGCAATCAACTCATTCACCACAGTTTTTTTTTCTTTTTATTTTACTTCCTTTTTTAGAAGGCTACTCTGAGATGAAAACGTGAGAATTACGTCTGACAAAACTGCAAGCACAAAATGAAAGTCCTTGCTTGTAGTTTTTCTCCAAATGTGTGAATGCAGCACTTTGGAAATGATGAATAGTTTTTTTTAAAAGAGAAGTGAAGGGAATGCAGAGAAGGGGAGTGGAAGAAAGGATGCATGTGAGGTTGAGGTTTTCGCAACTCCATCATTTATGGCTGGTTAATATTTATTTCTTGTTCGTATAGAAGCGTCACACTACACAATATACTGATGTAAGAGGTGTGAGAGTTAAAAAAAGGGGTGTTAAATGTGTGATTGTCAGAGGAAGTGATCAGCACACGCACGATGGCCTGCAGTTACAGCATGAATGTTTCCTCATCTTTCATTGAACCCTCACAGCGGAGGACAACACAATCTAAATATGTCATTTTTACCCCCTCTTTACCCCTACCCCATCTTTACATCCTCCCCTAAACTCCCCCATCCTTCTAAGAAAGAACCACCCCCTCTTACCCCGGTGTGGCCGCTCCCCCCAACCCTAAAGCAGTGCCCCCTGAGAACAGAGGTAAACATGCCCCCACCCCACCCCACCCCTCCTCCCTGTTCCCCTCACCTCACTCCCTGCACCTCCTCCTCTTTCTCTGCTGGTTTGCCAACGGGGCTGCTTTCTCCACTTTTTGTTTGGCATTACGAAACATCAAACTCAGGGCACACTTTGAAGATGCTGCAGAAAAAAAAAAAAAAAAGGCAAGGCAATGATGAAGATCAATTTGTAAGGTTAGGGGAACATCTGCGCATGCTTTCTATGTATTTACAACTAGAAGTCATTTGGCTGATGGTTTGCCTCACCGCCTAGCAACTGAAGTGTACATCCAGCTCTTAGTCTCCTTAAAAAAAAATAAAATAAAAATAATCACAGAAAAATGTACGTAAAGGAATGGATATGATATTTGAATGGTGCCAGTCTTGCTGAACTAAAGAAAAGAATGAATAATAATCGCTGACAGGAAAATGAATAAATCAAATGTTAAAGCAGGGTCAATAGGTGTGTCTTTGAAACAGTGACTTGCATCATTTAAATCTATCTATCATACATTCAGTCCGGTTATCTTTTACTGGCGAGACCGTGAATGCCAAATCTGTTCCTATTTTTTCTTTTTTTTTAAATAGCTGATATGTTTACTGTATGTTCACTCGATGTTGGAGAAGAGATTGTGTAGGAGGGAAAAGGGAACGTGGGAGAGACGAGCGAAGAGGAAGGAGAACTGCTGTTGAGGCTATGTTAGTGTGTGTGAGTGTGTGTGTGTTGTTTTCTTCTCTGTAGTGCAATTAATACTCATACCTAGAAGTAGAAAAAGAAAAGAAATTGTTAAATGAGTTGTACCACGATTACAACACAAGTAAAAAAAAAGAAAAAAAAAAAGAATCAAATCGAATTGCGGTTTTATTTTTCAAAAACTCATTTACATTTTCAGCCGTTCAGAAGTCATGAGCTCATCTACTTCTCTGAGAAAAGAGGAACAAATTCTCTGTGCACGGGTTTCTAACTGATTTGCAACTTATCCATCTACCAGGCCCCCCCCCCCCCACACACACACACACACCCTCCCCCGCCTCCTCTACACCCCCACCTTCCCACCACCACCACCTTCACTGCAGATGTGGAGATGGATGAGGCTTCATCGTGCATCTCTGTCACTCGGCAATGCAGTCCGCTGGGTCACCTGGTAAAGCAGCCCATATGGTAGGAGGTTTTGATAACCCACGCACACACACACACACACACACACACACACACACACACACACACACACACACACACACACACACACACACACACACGTATGTACATGTGCATGCACATACTGGGCAAGTGAAGGGGAGAGGCTGCAGACTCTGCAGAAAATGCCTCCTCCTCCTTTCTTTTTTTTTTTAAACGAAACATGATGCAGACCAGTCCCCACCTCCTCCTACACACACATTTAAACACACACACACACACACACACACACACACACACACACACACACACACACACACACACACACTTATGAGGTGTCGCTGGTTGAAGACAGACAAGGCAGGTCTGCTTAGGATTAGTTCACAACAACCCTATAGCCCTGTCCCAACAGTCTGGACTTGGCTTCCTTGTCTTACTATCTTTCTTCCACACCTGTTCTAGTACTGATTTCTACAGTAGCTCTCTCAATACTTAGCTATTATATTTCCTTTGAACCCCCATTTTTATTTCATGTGTGGATATTTTGTGGCAGCAGATACACAACAGGGATTCAGAGCATTAGAATTTAACACTTATCTGCTGCTGAGAAGTTACAGGAGCCTGGTGAGAACGCTATGTGCCCTTCAAAGGTCCCTGCAGGCTGAATTTATTTGCTTCAGAGCCTCCAGGAAACAATCTCCATTGTTCTAAAGGTTTCCCTCCTGAAAGGCTCTGGGGGTACGTTACCTCATAAAAGAGACTGTTAATGTACTCTGACCTGGGGTGGGATTATTATTTTGACAATCTCTTGGCACACGGGGAGGATTCGGCTCAGTGTACGGCCTGCCTTGCCGGATCATTCAGAGCAGGTTGGACAAGGTGCCATCGAAACACAGATGTGCGATCAGCTATCAAAGAAAGCTAACTAGGTGTTTTGGCTGAGCTTGTGACACACCACATGAGCGGCGGAACGGTGGAAATGAAACAAAGGAAATATGTACAAAGGCAGCCTGACGGTTTTGCACACGCACACATAAATAGCTACAGAATGTGTACATGCTCAGAATCACGCAGACAACGGTTTTTCTCAAGTCTGTTGTGTCTGAGTCCACTCTTGTTATAAAGGTGTTCACTGAAAGAAGTTCTTCTGAGGTACAGAGCAGACCAAAGCAAATAAAATGTGAAAATGGGTCACTTGTAGTGATGAATCTGCGAAGAAGAATCAACCAAACCTTCAGCCCCTCTCGACTTTATATTGAATTTCAGCTCATTGTTTAGCTGTAGAGCATCAACTTTACTGATAGCTCATAGTGTTGATCTATTTTCAGTGAAAAGGCTGTAAAAACCCACTGTCCACAACCTGCTCAGCACCAAATATGACCAAATATGAGGCATACAGTTAGTGACCTGTTGGTGAACAAAGTGGAGAACTAAGCAGCCAGATATTTCCCACAGGAGTTGGTAGAGACCAAAAACAAAGCTAAAAGAAGAGTGAATATTGGATTTACATTCACCAGGTGGCCATGACACATGACTCAGAAAGAACGGTAATGTCGCTCTCTAACTGCTAAATGTGTAAATAAGCAACTGTTTGTCCACCACGTTAACGCAAACGATGAGGATATGAGAGTTCGCAGGGTGTTTCTGCTTCCTCCATGTGGCCAAAAATATCAGTATCAGCTGTTTTTTTTTTTCTTTTGAAAAATCTTTGTAATTAGTTTTGCAGTGACATTCTTCACTGCACACTTTGAAAACAGGATCAAATAGTAGGAGTGATCCATTCTGTTTGAAACATTCATTTGTAACCTTGATTGTGTTTCTGCCAAGTCATGCACTGGTAAACAAACTCTTTCAGGCATAATTTCTTCTACAAACAAAAAAAAAAACCAAAGATTAAATTGAGAACTCCAGACCTGGAAAAAAGTTATGCACGTCTTAATATCTTCCTGTTTGGACGCTCTTATATCAGGCACAAATCCTGGTCAAAGCCAATATAGAAATTAGGTAATATATAACTTATGTAACACATCCTGCTTTTAATTGCTCACTAGAAGTTCAGAATTGATATTAAGCTTTTACTCATCACCTGCAAAGCAGTTGATTGTCTGGCTGGGCCCAGTGTATTTGCCAGGGTGCACCATTTGGTTTGTGGAAGATTTAAATGCCTGCTTAAAACAAATCAAACAAACAAATAAAGTGATATACAACACACAATGTTATATGCATTTCTATTTATGTATGTGTTTACAGCTTTGTAATTAAAAATACGATAAAACAACATTTTTTAAATCTAGTTTTTCATTTTGACATGAATTGCCCGTGCCACAAAGTGTATTGTATTTCACTTCATGTCATTGTTTTATTTTATTTTTTCCTGTGGGCATTTTAGTGAAAGCTCCTGAATTTTAGAACAGTCTGCCACTCTCAGTGGGCTCAGCCAATCAGTTTCTACCTTTAAATATCTCCTTTGTAAAAGTGCTTTTTTTTTACTAATTACTCTTTTTGTTAGGGTTTTCTTAATTTAATATACGCCCTCTAGGCTGATGTTGTACAAAGACGCAATAGACAGTAAATGAAGATATTATCATCATCATTATTAATAAAATCAAAACATCAAATTGAAAAGATTTCTAACTGCATGCAAACATGAGGGTGTTATAGAAAGAAATAAAATAAGCCACCAAGAAATATTTTCAATCTATGATTTGGAAACGTCAATTAGTTCTCACCATGTGTGGTTTGTGCTTCTGCATGTTTGTGTTTAGCTCAAGTACCTGATCTCACACTGCTTCGTGTAGCTTCTGGTGCACCTTGCCACATATACATGCATACACACATACACTCATGGTGGCCCTTGAGGAAGTGGTTGAAGGCTTTCTGGTTTCACATATCTTATTCAGTTTGTGTGTGTGTGTGTGTGTGTGTGTGTGTGTGTGTGTGTGTGTGTGTGTGTGTGTGTGTGTGTGTGTGTGTGTGTGTGTGTGTGTGTGTGTCTGTGTGTGTGTGTGTGTGTGTGTGTGTGTGTCTGTGTGTGTGCGTGCGAGTGCATGGCAGGGATTAAGAGAGGCCCTGCTCAAGGTAAAAAGACAGACGTGGTCACTTCTTCCTTTGTCTCTCTCTCTCTTCTGTTCTCTTTCTCTCTCCACTTCACAATCTTTTCCTCCCGTCCTCTCTCCTTTCTCTCCATCTCTCTCCCCGGTGGCACAGTGATGGATGGCAGACTGCAGGGGTGAAGGTGGAGGAGTGTGTGATCAACAGCCAGGCCTCTGTGTGTGTGTGTGTGTGTGTGTGTGTGTGTGTGTGTGTGTGTGTGTGTCCGTGTGAAGTTCTCTCCAGGAATGGTTGTGTACGCAGGTAAGCAGTGTGTGGTGTGAAGGCTGTAATGATGAAATGAGTCACTAATCACAGTGATTAGCGTGTTGATGAGGGGGAGGCAGCGACTGGTCTGGGATGGTGCTGCTTTCAAACACAAGCACACACATGGACAAAAGCACACAGACGAAACACACAAGAAGCTCTACCCACTGAAGTGCAAACACACACTGGTTAAATATGCACAGACAAGTGTATGTCCTCTATAGATTTAACCATCTAGACACACACATGTGCACACACACACACATGTGCTTGCATAAAATTAATTCATTGAGCTCATTTAATGGTCTGTGGGCTTTATGCTCTCACGTGTCACCATCACTTACAATGGAAATAAAACCTGAGCACATTACACTTCAATTAGCCGTTTAATACGTCCCATTAAATGACTCCTATTTCAACTGGTATATGATAACAGTTTGAAAAGTGATATTGGATTTTATGGGCTATCCTCAGTAAATCTATAAGTTAACGGGGGCTAAGGTGGCTGGTCTGAATGTGACGAAATTGAGCAGCAATGATGTGACTTTAAGGGGGAGAACCACGGGTTATCTCGAACAGATTAAGTGTTGGCGAACAGCTAAACAGAAAAAGCTGCATTAAGGAGTTCCTGGATAAAGTCACGTTTACCAAGGACATGAATGAAAACAAATTGGGTGGCTTAAAAGCAATGCAAATAATCATTTACTCATTAACTGTCAATAATTGTATTTAAGTACAATTTTCAAGTATTTGGATTTTACTCACGTGTTTCCATTTCTTATTTCTTACTCATTGACATAACCAGTAACTTTAGATTAACATTTACACAAAAACAACATTGAACATTCGCCAATATACTATGACAAAACAAGATGCATTGTGGTACACAAACTATCTCTGCCCTCTGATCATACGTGTAAACAGACATCATAAAGTCAGATGACAGGCTGTTTGGACTCTTATAGTCACCACTTTACAATATGTTCACACAGAGCTTGGGGAAACTGGATTTACACATGAGGCTCTTTATAAATGAAATGAGTTACAAAAAGTTTTTAAAGTAAAATCACTATGTATTGTGAAGGCAACTTGTAATGTAGAATCATTGTATTCTGTATGTAGCTAGTGTGTTGTTGTGAAATTCTGTTTTGTCTGTGCTTACACTCATGAAGTACTATGTTTATTCTTGCACATCTTGATCTCAGTGAGACTCCCTGTAAACATTTGCTCCACCTCAACAGCTACAACATAAACAAAATTGCTTGCATTAGATCAGTAGTAAAACAAGATTGTTCAGGAGGACTTTTATTTTGTATATTTCAGTACATTTTGCAGATAATACCTCTAAGGCCTACTTGAATAAAAGCAAGTGAATATAATACTTACATAAGTCTTATATACTAACTTGAATACAAACTATGAATATAAGGTTTCCCTGCAGCCACTGAAGTCCTTGATTTTCATGCATTACAAGTATGTACTGGTTCATAAACTCTTATGGGAACCTTTCTGTCGCCTTTTCTACTGTTAGACATGTTTTTCAGACAACTTGTAAAATGCATGTAAACACCTTCATCTTCCACAGGCTGCACCTTACATCCTGTGTGTATGTGTGTGTGATCACACAGGGGAATATATGTCAAACCACTGCGGTGTGTTACTCACACCTTGAACACACATGTTTCTTTGCAGATGCACAAGCGCACACGCGCTTGTGCACAAGACACACAAGCGCTCGTGCAGCCATGTAAGCAGCATGCAAAACAAGCCCAGCCGCCAGCAGCACCGCGATGAGGCCTCACTGTTCAACAAGGCACAAACACTCCTTTCAAACGCCAAGCAGAAAATAAGCAGCTATGAAGACACACGCCTCTGCCAAAACACTGACTCTGGTTTGCTCCCTGCTTGTTAAACTGATATCTGGATCTTAGAAGCCAAACAAATGAGAACCATGTCCTAAAAAAAGTGTGCATTGCTGAACAATGATCAGTGTAATTCTTCATGTCTATCTGTTTGAAAACCAGCATCCGGCTCAATTTATCATTCCCACTGTGTGTGTAGATGCAGGTTTGTGTGTTAATGCTTGATTTTACATTTGTGCATGTCTCTGCTGGTGATTTGTCATGCACCTAAAAGCCTTTATGTATATCTGTGTGTACTGTTGTGTGTGTGTGTGTGTGTGTGTGTGTGTGTGTGTGTGTGTGTGTGTGTGTGTGTGTGTGTGCAGTCTATGGCACACTAAACAAAACAGCAGTAAGGAAACTGTGATCAATCGATGATCGCCTGCAGGCTATATTTATTAACATTTCCATCTTAGTGTAAATGTTCTAGCCTATATTCTCAAGGCTACACACACATAGAAGAGAGAGAAGGACTGAAAGAGTGAGTGTGAAAGTGAGAGAAAATAGCCTGATTATCTGACCATCTCAAACTATAATCACCCAACACTCTGTAAATCAGCTCTGTGGTTTCTGTTTCCGATATCAATTTAGCCTGAATTACAACATTTCCCACACATTTTGTTTCCTCTGCCAGGAAATTCACACTCTATAATCAATACGTCGTGTCACTCCAACCACTCCCACGCAATTATGTTGTTATCGGTAAATTAATTTAGATGTCATTTGTTTTAGACAGTAAAATAAGATATTGTAGTACTTGATCTTGTCCTGATTTAACATATCTGGTGCAAATGAGCCAGTGTCGCAAATCAAACCCGCGTTGAAACAAAGACAGACTGACATTTTACAAACACACAAAAATGAAAAACATATCCTTGGATTTCTGTGGTGAGACATGTTTTGAAGCAAAGTAGGACAGATGTGCCTAATCTGAGGATCTTGTTTTCTTCTATTATATGTTACCCACACAGACAAAGACACTGTTGCGTACAGACATAAATATCAAACACACACGGGCCCAGACACACACACACACACACACACACATATACGGGCACAGAAGGGATCCAACACCAGAGGCAAACCTGCCATGCTGTCCCATGCTTGAATGGCATCAGATGGATTACGAGCGTACCTCAGATATACCTGCAGGTAGCGAAGGAATCCATTTTGGGACAGACTGTCAAGCGTAAAGTTTTATTTCGCTCATCAATGAAAAGACGCTGCTAATGCATCCATCTTGGCGCCCATGCAGCGCTGCAAGCAAATAGCGTCAGAGGCGATAGCTATCTGCAGAGGCTGAGCTAAACAATTCAGCACTCGTACTTCGCCTGTGGAAACGATAGATAAGAATGAGGCATTGTGGAGGCTGATGCGGCGAGCAGTGCACTGGGTTTGATGTAATTTGGTAGGAGGATACCAGAGTGGATGTATGGAAATATAAGGATGCTGTCAGGAGAGAAGAAGATTCCTAACTTGTCATAAATTTCCAGTCAGTGAAAGCACCTGCAAGAACCCAGAGGAGCAGTTTGCTACTCATGATAATGTTTTCACCACCACAAGATCAAAACAGGATACCCATGTTGCTCTGAGCTATTTGTATTGCATAGGGTATTAAAAAATAACCTCCCACAATTCCCCACTTTATTGTAACTATGACTCACTTTCACTTTAGTAAATCAAACAGTACATCTTTGTTTCTATGACAGGACTGTTACATGTTGTTTGCTTAAATAAACATTGAGCACATCTGCATATCAAATTATTCTTCGAGCCACTGATCTTCTGTTGCTTTTACGACACATCACTGTTTCAGACTCACAGGACGGACATATAATAACAGAAAGAACTAGAGTTTCTGGTGACTTCTGAGATCAGGCAGAGGCTGAGCTAAACACAGATACACACACACAGTCTGGTGTGTCTGTTGTGAGCTTACAGTCAGAGCATCTGGTACATTGGCTGTTCTGAGGTGAATCAACATGGACTCCACAAATGCTCTAGGGGTCAAATTCCTACAAATGATGAGAGGTGAAAATTTGCTTCGCTCTAAACACCCCTCTATAAAAAACAGTGAAATGCAAACCAAAACCAGTGAAAAAAAGGCTGCTTGGCTGTACGGCGACTCCACAAACAACTACCACCTACTACTACATGGTGGGGAAAGCAACTCCCTTATAATCCTTCATAATTTCTATGGAAGCCTAAAGGTTATATATTTCACCACGAGAAGCACAACTGAAAAAAGTTTCCCTGTGTACACGACAACCAATAAAAAAACAATCCAGCCACAACCATTGGCCCATGCTAGCATAGTGATATGCTTCACAGCAATGCTGGCATTAAGTCGACTAGCGATAATGTTTGCTGAACAAATTCATAATATTGGTAATGGCAAATTAGCTAATGTTATCATGTCTTTTGTAGCCGGTCGCTAATGGAAACAGAAATGTAATTATGGAGCCATCAAGTTACTTATGCATGTGGAGAAGAAAAACCAGCTCTGAGTCAAGCTGGAGTCTTATAGAAACTCATAGGGTTCGCAGAAAAGCCAGACCAATAATGGCCCTGGTCCACAGTCAGACAGGGAAAGAAACTTATCTGCTGAGACCATCCCCCATGAATGACAGGCACACACAGAGGGTCAGTAAAGACACTGACGGAGCCAGTAAAAACTTTATGGATTTTTTTTTACCAAAACAAAGAACAGAGAACTTGGATTACATTCAGTAACAAATCCCACCTCTTTAACTTTACTGTTAAAAAATGCATTCTGGTTTAGAAAAACACGGCTCAAAAAGTCACTGTCATAACATTTGTAGCTACACACGAACACAACATTTAAAAGACTACAGTTGGACTGACTTTATTCTAAACTCCAGAGGGCGAGTGAGGAACAGTTTACTGCAGCTGCTTACTGTACTCGTCCTTCAGTGTCCCGCAGACATTTACCAGCTCACTGACATCCTTCCAACACTTACTATTTTCCTCAGGATTTATGCCCTGTCGTTGCCAGACATAAAAAGTTTAAAATGATGGATATGGCAGTGTATTACCTATGCTGCACTTGTCAAATGTGATCTCGCCGCCCTGTATTTGTTGATGAAAGACTGATGCTGGCGAAGGGAAGTAAATCTAATTCCTGCTTAAATTGAGGAGACTGTCAGAGCAAAGCGGAGCTGACACAGTCACAGGAAAAGCCCATCAGATCCACTTGAAGGCAGAGAGAGCGAGCCGGATATGTCTGTCCATTTAACAAATCTGACAGGCACAAACACAAATAAGTATGTAAACACGATCAAAACAAAGATACATAAAGCTACACCACTCTCTATGTTTTAGTAAATGTACAGACTCAGACATTTGAATAGCTTTGTTTAGCTGAACATTAACACTGATTGGACATATGCGTTTGTTTTTTATTCTGTAAAACTACATTTACAGAGGTTCAACTTTTAGTTAGGATACAAGTATTTCCAAGTTTAAAGGTCTGAAATGTAATGTTGCACAGATTTTTAAAGGGCATGTGCGCACACACACACACGCACACACACACACGCGCACACACACACACACACACACACAGAGTCAATTACATGAAAACATTACCTTCCCTGATGGCACATGCTCCATGCAATTATTCAATTTGCTTGGTCTGCAGATCACTGCTGTGCAGAAGAAGCTGCCACTCCTCCACTCCTCTGCCCTTCAGAGTCCTGACTGCACTACAAGCACTATATACAATGCACACACACACCCACATGCAAGCACATTTTTGAATGTAAACACACGTATATATGTATCTGGATAGGCCTGTGACAGATTTGTTTGGGTTTGCAGTTTAATCAGCAACAGGAAGACAAGACAAAAAAAATCTTGTCTGACATGTTTTTACAATTCTGGACTTCTGTTGTTTTCCTTAGACCGTACGACTCTCTCCGCAGGCTTGAAAACATTTGTACTTTTCCCCTGTTTTGGTTTGTGCAGTCTGGTTTGAACTTGATATCAAGTTGCTGTTTAGTTCCACTTTTTCTTTGGCTTGGTTAAGTTTTATGTTGCCAGTCGGCTAGTAAAACATATTCCATTTACAAAGACATGTGGTTGTATAAGTCAGTTTTATGAGTGCTACTTTAGTCCAATAGTCAGTTCAACCAAGGATCATAGATAATACGAGAAAATGTCAACCAAAATGGCTCCTGATCAAATCTACAAGTCGTTTTTTCCTGCTTTTCATGAGGCCAGTGTTCTCACGTCAAACAAATCACTGAAAATGTTCACATAAAACAGTAAGGACCTTCTGTTGCCAGGCAAAGTTTTTGGTAAAAATGTGTGTTTGTTTAGCTTTTTATAATATTTCCAAGCAAAAGAGGGAATACATACATTAAAGCGGGTTGATTCATCTTAAAGTGTTCTAGAAATGTGCCTGTTTGTCATCCTGCAGGTCTTATCTTTGCTGTGTCAACCTTCCACATCAAATGCTCTGTGCTATCTGATCTTTCACTTATCTCATGTATGGTATGAGTCTTTTCTACATGTCACCTTGTGTTAAAGGAATGTTTTTTTTTTATCGACAGTCCTCATTTACAGTCAGTTCTGTCATCAGAAGTTTGGTCAAATTCAAACCAGAGCTGCTTTTTTCTAGTAAGTCACTTCCACATTCTGCAAAACTTGAGTGTAGAGAAGACCACAGCGCTGCATACACAACAAGGAAAATCTAATTACACATAAACATAGCATACTGTAATATAAACATGTCAGTTTTGCTGCTATTTCCTCCTCATTTATACCTTTTTGTTACCTCCTTGTAGTGTTACCTGTGAGCCCCTTGCAAATCATTTTTGTGCCACCTGTGCCTTTTCAGTCTCATTTCTCCACCACAATGTCACCTTTGTCACGCAGGTTGCTATCTGCGTCGTCCCACTGTCAACCCAAATGCTCCCTTGAAGACACCTTTGTATCACCTGTTAGTCTGACACGTCTGTGGCACAGCTTGGTGTCTCATGTTACCGTGGAAAGAAGGAGACGAGATAGAAAAGTCCTTCCTTCTTCCTTTTGTTTCTCTGCGCCTCGCTAGACTCCGTCCTCCACACCCCCCACTGTGTCCATCTGTTCATCTCTCAGTGGAGCAGGGTGAGGAGGAGGTGAGACATGCATACGCAAGCACACAAATACTTACATGGGCTGTAAACACATACTCTCTGCTGGCACGCACACACACAAACTGCACACACACACACACACACACACACACACACACACACACACACACACACACACACACACACACAAACACACACAAAGAGACTACAGTAAAAGTCCAGCAATCAGCATTACCTCGTTACCATAAAATCAAGAAAAAGTTTCACTGTTAGTAACAACAAATGGTCTTGTCTTCTTTCGTTTTAAAATCAGTTTGGAATCTAATATTTTTTGATTATTGTAATAGCCTATAAAAACTGATTATTATTTAAACACAATTATTCCTGTTTTTACAGTTTTTCTATATACACAGTGAAGGCTAGTGAGGACAGAGTACTATCAATAGCTTCACACATAACTGATGACACCATATGATGACTAAATGATCTGTTTTCTTTTCCCCCATTTGTTTACAGAAACTAAACTCAGTGACAGTTGGTGCTCACTCTGAAATCAGCAAACTCATTTTGGATTCAGATCAACATCTTTTTCATTTAAGCTTCTCAGGCTGTTTACACACAAGTTAAATATTACTTGGCTGCCTAGTTAATAATTAACAAGGATGAAATACTTAAATACCATCTTTAAACACCCCAGGATGGATGCCTGGGAAGCTGGAAGCACATGTCTGTTATAAACGTTTTTTTAAAATTTTCGTTTAAATCAACAAACATTTCAGAGAGTAGCAGCAGTAAAGTATTATAAAATGATTTTACCACCATTTTAAATGAACCAGACTCTGTTCACCTCACTGTAAACTATTTGTATTAACACAGGTGCTATATGTAAGTTTTTGCTATATAGCCAGTGTTAGCATTAACAGCTGTTTATTTACCAGTCTAAGAGAAACATTGTGAGTTCAGCATCATACTTCATTACTTTCTTTGCTAAGCGCTCTCTCCAGCAGTAGAGAGCAGTGGTGATGTTAATTCTTGTTTTGCTCCAATTTCTATCATGTCTGTTCTTGTACTGAAGTTAGCATGCTATCCAGCTAGCTCTTATCCGACTGGACTCTCTCGTCACTTTCCGATACCGACTCAATGTAGGGTTCAGTGTGTCCTGAAAAAGTGGAGCTGTATTATTAGCTGTATTATTATTATTAATATTATTATTAGAGTGTATTAAAACCTCTTGTATTGTAAACACAAAACGGCTGAAGCTCTTTGCAAGTGACCATCACCACCGCCCACCCCCGGCAAGAAACCATGTTTAGCATCAGAGAACACTTTTATATAGCCCCTTTAAAATGTGTATTGTGTCTTTCCCAAAACAGGTATTAAGATGGTTCGTTAGGAACTTTCTTGTCCACTATCACACCGGCAAATGAAGACAAAACAAGAATATTAAATGTGTCCAGACATTGAAAACAAAACATCAAAAATAACGTTACTTTAAAACACATGCAATATAAACAACCATTTTCATTTTGAAGGGGCTGGATGAGGGACCGACTTGCTGTACACATTTTCAAAACGTAACTTTACAAGTGATAATGCATCGCTAGTTGGATTTAGTAACCTCACGCTGGTGGGAATTTTCCCCCTGAGAATGATGTTACCATGGTGATAGGGCCGTGCCCTTTGCACTATGGCCCCTGCCCTTTGCTACCCTTGAGGGGGCATGTGCCGTCAGTGCTGCAAAAAGGACCCCCCGCTCACAGTGTCAAGAGAGATCCCCCGATGAAAATGGATGGTGCTGAGAGAGTGTGTGTTTGACTGTGTGTGTGTGTGTGTGTGCGTGCTTTCCTGCATTCATTTTGCATGGTGTGTGTGTGTGTGTGTGTGTGTGAGTGTGTGCATGAACACACATGACTGCAAATGCACACAATAAGAACGGGAAGGAAAATGCAAATATTTGATCAATTGACAGCTGCTTTAATCTGTGAGCCAGCAGCCAGGCAGCAGAGGAACACTTCCTTTGTACAATGAGATTCTCATTTCCTTTGCACACAATTGTTTTTCCTCTGTCAGGCAGGGCCAGGCGTCATATAGACTCTGTTGCTCTACTTACAGCACGTACTGCGGGTGATTTGAGCATAAATCACAGAAAATACACCATTAACATTTTTCTTTAATGTGGAGACTGAGATATTTTATATAATACTCATGAATACCATCATGGTTGATAAGGACATTGTCACCAGGAAAAACCCAGAAATGTCATATCAGAGATAATTCTGTAGATCATAAGATAAAACTGATCAATCAGAGTTGCCATGAAACATTATTATAATTTTTCCTTGCCTATTTACTGCAGAACCTCTCTCCCTCACTGTTATATGCCATAATACGCTCAAACTAGACAAGTAATATGACATGTAACTTAACCAGACTGAGGTGTTCTTATAAATGATGGTAATTTTTCTCTAACAAACGGTAAAGTATTAAAACTGTGTATCCCCCTTGCTGTTGGGACTGGCAGGACAGGAGCCAAACATACCACAGTCTGGGATATTTTACACTTTAAACTATTATAATCATTTTAAAATTATGTAATTCTCAAATTATAACAGCTTTGTTCACCACTTTGGTAAACCAAACTGTGTCTTTATATTTATTTTTCTATTCAAACAGCCATTACTTTTACTTTTTATTTGCTCATCCTTCTAGTTGCAGCACACACACATTTCAACAGGCTCCATTTTGCTTAATTTGTAACTTTTCAAAGTCAGAGAACTTTACAACAAAGAGATGAAATGAAATATTAAAAGCGAACACAAGCAATAGGAAATAAGGTCACAGCAAGCATAAAATAACAATTGAGCCTTGAACAAAAGAAATATGGAAAACAATAGAAAACATAAAAGAGAAAGACCGCTGTTAAAATGTGAGTTATTGTTTTGATTTCCTTTAACAGAGAGACAACTCGATGCTTGACCATTGTTTTTTTCAATATCTTATTTGACCACATAACCACTGAATTTTAGGTTTTGATAGGTGGTTGTGATAGCTCAAATATAGATTGGAGTAGGGATTATAGGGCTTAAAAGTATTCCTAAATCAATGAAAAAATCAAAGACAAATAATACTTTTTGTGTTTTCCATTCTCTTTGTTATCTTTATCTGTCTTTTATCTGCCAATCTGTCTGTTTCTGTACATTGTACAACAATCCTCAGTATTTGACCAGGAGAAAGGTATTTTCCACTTGAAAAAGAAAACTCAGAGACACAACAGGAGAGGAAAGACAGGAGTATTTCACATTGGAAATGAAGCAATACAATATAATAAATGAGCATAATGTTTTATAATAACGGCCTTGAGACTGGATCTATAATTTAGTCTTTGTTTGTTTGTTTACTTCCATATTGTAGTGGATGTGTGTGTTTGTGCATGTGCAGCAGATTTTGAAACAGGAATTGATTGAGGGAAAATATTGTTCATATGTGTTTGTATTTGTTTATTTGTTTACCTGCTCGTAACCAATCACGGGCCGCTCCTAATTTTGTTGTCAAACACACATGCTCGTGGTAACAGAGCCTGTGCGTGTGCGCATAATGAGCACACACCACTCGACCACTCCTGCTATGGCACTAGCTGGAAGTGCGTGTATAATAAGTGTGAAAAATCTCATTAATGCAGTGCGGCTGCCGAGCCGCGGCTGCAGCTAAGTCCCTTGTATTGTCACTTTTCTCCAGGGCCCCTGAGCGCGAGCTAGCTAACTAGCATCATTGCCATGGAGACCCTGGCAGCTATGCCTCCCCACTCATCCTCAGCACTTTCACCCTTACACTGTGTACACACACACACACACACACACACACACACACACACACACGCCCACACACACAAACACACACACGCATAGGCAAGCAGGGAGGGAAGCACACACACACACACACCTTCACTCTCTTCCCCCCTTCCCTGCCTCACTCTCCCTTTTTGTCCTCTGACAAAGCTTGACAAACCGCATGTGACTTGGAGGGCTTAGCACCGGGGAATTGTCAGAGTTCCCCCTCTCCAATTCACACACAGTTCAAACTCTAAATAAGCAGCCATATTGATTTTTAATGATGCCAGCCAGTGGAAGACCCTTGCTGTCGGATATGGAGAGAGGGATGGAGGGAAGGAAGTTAAGAGGAATGATGGAGCTGGGTCACTTTGTTACTTTTGGTTCTTTGTGCAAGTTGAAAGAACCACAAAAATGATTTATGACTGCTTCTTCAGAAATAGGTTTTCAGAGACTGTCCTGCTGCAAAAAAATGAGCTCACGGGTCGTCTGTGCAAGCAGCTTATATGACCCATAGTTCGGTTTTATTGTTAGGTGACCTCTAGTGGCTGTAGTAATTATGACGAGAGCAGAGGAGGAAGTCAGGTGGCGTAATATATATAGAGCGACGAAGTCCATGTTAGCAGGAGGTTGGGGTGGATGGATGTGTCAATAAACCCATGAAAACAAAGGTCCTCTAACCTTATGCAAGTTCTACTTTTCCTAATTCTAACCAAGTTGTTTTTGTGCCTAAAACCTAACCAAACTGTGACCACTCCATAAGCCTAACTCCGGGTTTATTATTGTAACCACGATGCCAAAAGTCTGATAAGCCTGCTGCTGTCGGGGCGGAGACGCTCCTATGGGTCGTATCAGAGGGTAGGGTCGAACAGTCTATATGCTTTAATAGATTGGAGGACTTTTTATCAAGAAGACCAGGTTTGCTTTGGTTCTCCTCACTTCTTATGGGAGAGTTATTTAAGTTACATATAGAGCATGAACATACAGAGCTCAGTAGCAGGGGCAGCATGACAATGGCGGATATTTGAGCCCATACAGTCTTAAATACAAAGCACATGCATTAGCTGCCTGCGCCACTGCGACGCCTTTGTTCACACAGCGTCTGTTTCAGTTGCCATAATGGTCATGTTCTCTAGAGGTCATTTATCGAAGAAATGTGCTTTTTTTTAATGGAGAACTGAGTGAACTGAGTGGGTGAGAAAACACCCTCTGATATTTTCCATTATCTGTAGATGAACATTTATTTGTTTATCTCTGCTTTGGTCTTTCTTATTGCTGAGTCAAAAGAGTCTGAGAAGCTCTTATCAAACCACAGGCGGCTCAAATCCAACATGTAGTCTCCTTCCTACATGTACAAACTACCTCGGTGCTAAAGACATAGCTGGCTACGCATATGGAGGTGATTTCATAGATCAAAGTGTCGCTACAGCTAATTAATCTATATCAATGTTAATTAATCAACTTAACCTCAGGCTTTACAGACAACCCCTAATCAGTGTGTGTGTGTGTGTGTGTGTGTGTGTGTGTGTGTGTGTGGTTGCATACCTCTGCAGTCTGGAACAGGGATTTTAACGACTAACTCACACACATTATTTTTTCACACTCCTCCATAGTGTGAATGGCTTGAGCCGTTGGCAGGCTTTCAGAAATACAGGCGGGCTATTTAACAGGCTACCTACTAAAGAAACTATTTAGTCTGAACACACTTTTTTGTTACATTTTAAGTGAAAAAAAAAAAAAACTACAAAGAATTGAGACACTACAATATCATTCTAATATACAGTATAATGCAACACCGCAAGGTTATTTTTTAGAATATTTGTCATGTTTAAATGTTAGAAACATAATAGTTATAGGATCTATTTTTGAAAGGCATCAAGAAAGCCTTTGTATGTATTTATGTCCCAGTCTGTGTTCATCATAGACAGTTCGCCTGCAGGCTGTGGAGGCCCCCTCTTTGATGTGTGGAGATCGGCCTCTTGACAATTTTTAAAAGAAATTTACACAAGCAGTTTAGCACTTATATAATGAAAGAAGACCTTACATAAAAATGTTCAATGTAAGTGTGTGTGTGTGTTTGTGTGTTAATGAGTGCTAACGTGTGTGTGTGTGTGCGTGTGTGACAGAGAGAGAGAGAGAGAGAGAGAGAGAGAGAGAGAGAGAGAGTTATATACACATGGAGTATTGTAAGAAATCAAACAAAATCACCAACCTTGACTTCTAAATGCAAAATGCAAATAGATGTAATTTGTAATTGAAGAGAGAACGCAAGCAAGATTAAATACAGGACAGAAATAAAATCAGGAGAGAAAAAGAATCAGCACATACATGAGTGTGTCAAAGACAAAGCCTGTGAGTGCAGTGCAGAAGGAAAAAAAAAAAAAAAAACCTTTCCTGAAAGAAAAAGGGGGAAAATGATTAACCTCTGAGACATTTACCTAATTAATTCTGTCCGTGCTTTAAATGAAGTGAACAACCTTGGAGCAGTAGCCGGTCTGTGGAACTCATGTAAAATGTATGTCACCCTATATTATCGTGTGCAGAACAAGAGCTGCGTCTACTTAATATAATGACACATGTAATCTTTATTCAACTTGCACCCTCGAGGCGCGCAGCTTTGTTGCAGACAAGGAAACAGCTAACCCTTTAGCCCAAAGCTAAAGCTAAATAAACTGACAGTCTATTGACACAGGTGGGAGCCTATAAAACCATGTTTGCATGTAATTATGAGCGTTTATGTTGGTATTAATGATCAGTGTTAATGAGTGCTAACATGGAATTCAGGGGTTTGTGGGAGTGAATTAGATCTATGTTGCAGATGTGTATGTGGATTTACAGAAAACTGTTTTAATATTAAGAACTTTTTGTATGTAGTTGGGTTTTTTTTTTGCCGCTTATGATACACAATTTATATCTTATATCTTATTATATCTTATAATATCTTATGTTAAATGTCAAAATTTAGAAACGTGTTTGAATACCACTCATGCGTTTGTAATTTTGGACTGTTCAGAGGGTTTGTCAATGTGAAGAAATTCTTGACAAAGCTGCAGCAGAAAATCAAAATCACCGTATTTCGAAATATTCTATTACTGCCAGCCTATGACTGCAGCTTCACTTCACCCTCGTGCGACGGATGAAATGAGAAAGGAAAGAAATCTTCTCAATACAAAAAGATACAATCAGAGCTGAAACAATTGGACAATTAATCAATTTGTTTAATGAATTTAGATAATTAATGCAATAGTTAAAGTTGTTTATTAAGCAATAAATAAAAAAAACATCCACTGTTCTCAAAAGTGAGGATTTGCTACTTTTTTCTATTTTATATAATTAAAAATGAAATGCATTTGGGTTTTGGACTGTTTGTTGGGCAAAATACACAGTTTGAAGACATCAACTTGGACTCTCATTTTTCTTCATTTTCTGAATTTGAACCTACTATATGGCCGGAGTGTGTTCGGTCAATGTGCAAAACTGAGGACGTACTTCACCTGACGAAATCACCAAACACATAATTACAGACAACAGCTGTGCAGCAGCTATATTCAGTTGTAAAATGATCAATCAGAGAGAGAGTTAGAAGCAACAGAATATCTCTCTTATTTTGTCGAGCAGACACAGGGAGAGGTCTATGTTTCGCTCATGGCGCACACTGGCATCTCTCTTCTCTCTCTCTTCTGTGGAAAGTTGCTAAGGTTTGTGGTCTAAAATGGTCTGAAATCAAAAACTGTTGTGCATCTGCTGTAAACACCCCCTGATGATGTAATAGAAAATGTTTGTGCTAAATACTTTTGAGAGAGCAACAGCTGATGGGAAAGGTCCAACATTTGGCCAAACAATGATGTCATTTCATCATTCACTCACTCACTTGCAATACAGAGTATAAAGGTAAATCTTGAAAATGTACACACACACACACACACACACACACACACACACACACACACACACACACACACACACACACACGCACACACAGACAGACACACTCATACTGAGTATTTTGGGATTGTGGAATTCAGATGAGAACTTCCTTCAAAGGGCCGAGCGGCTGATGGCTGCTCTCAAGAGCAGCAAAGGAGCTGCCTGAGCATTCCTGTGGTTTAACACTATGCTTTGAAAAACAAGGGCGTACCAAGTCCCCAGGACCCCCCACCCCCCCACCCCCACCCTCCACACACACACATTCTCCACCACTGCATGTAATAAAAATATCAGAGAGATGCAGACTCCTGCCCCAGAAAGTAAAGTGAGGGAAAGAGTTTTGAGGGCATGTGAGGAAAGGGCAACGCGCATGTTAGGGCTCATGCATACATGCAGCAACACATGTACACATGACATAAACCAAAACATAAATCGTTCCATTCGAGATTGTGGGACAAGCATCCCCACCCACCTGGCAGGCAAATATGAAACAGCTATTCAGATCGGTCAGACGAATATGGAGGAGAATCTGTTGTCAAGTGTTGTGAACGACCTTTCCATGATACAGGATGAATTTGATGTGGGCAACACAAGAAGATTTACATATAATTAACATATGCATGACCATGGCAGGTGTAACTTTCGACTCACTGCACACGGTTTTGATGTGTTTCAAAACACCGACTGCGTGAATCTGGTCTAAACTCCCTTGTTGCCTACAGATATAAACATCTCATAGATTAGGTTCAGTGTGGTGCAGCTTCTCTTTGACAGAACAACACACCAGAATTAGGCAAAAGTTATAAAAGTATTTCCAGTTTCTACTGTATTATCATTTTCCGAGTCTGTATCTTTAGCATGGAGTGCACACAAGGACACTGTGGTGACGCCTCAGCTGACTGCCAGCTGTGTGTGACCATAAAAGAGCCTGCAGCTGTGGGTCAAAGGACCCTAAACAATGGTAAGTAAATAAATAAGCAGGCTTATAACCCACTCTGCACGGGTGCCATGAGCATGTTATTTTTTAGATCGATTACCGTTTCATTATTTGCCTCTAAACTAAAATGACTCACTGAAAGTGAGAGTTCATGCTTGACCTTGGGCGTACTAAGTTGACAAAATAATCTTACAACACAGAGTTGCGATTCACAGCTCTGCAAAAGCTATGAGTGGACCCTTAACTAAGATAATGTTGTCAAATGACTGGATGTGTGTTTATGAGCCATTCAGGTTCTTTCTTTCACTTTTCCTACCAAATACAATCAATAGGCAAAACTTTGTCTTAATGAATTGATGATATAGAAACAGACCGATAATGGACTAGAGTTATCAGCAAAGTTTACTCAGCTTAAACTCCTTGTACAGAGCGGTTTCATTACTAGTTTCTGTTCACGTCACCTCAACTATGTGTGTTTCACTCTCAGATCCCGATAAGGGACAATATCATAATTGAAAATCGTCATTATTAGTTCGCCTTGTTAGGTCAACAGTTCACACCCATATTTCTGTTTCTCATGACACATCTGCCGAATGTGAGAGCAGCACTTGTCACAGCTGCACGTTGGTGGTTTTCTGAAAGCTGCTCTGAAGCGACATTTTAATCTGACAAATTTCCTCTGAATGATATTCAACTTGGCAGCACCATTTACTCCCATCTGTTCCACACAAACACTCACAAAAAAGATGCACAAGACATGCAGTGATGACAAACTATTTGTGAATGTGTTTTGTCTGTGTACTTGAAGTGTGTACGTGTAGCGTTATGCATATGTATGCAGAAGGAACCGAACAACGCTGGAAAAAAAATGCATCACAATGTCTTTATGGAAATCAACTAATTGTGAACAGAATAGACAAGTAATTGTGTCCACTGTGGACTGAAAATTCACCTTAAGCAGTTTAGCACCTACGATACCGAGGTAATCTACCCCACTCAATAAATACAAAGGAAATTTGGAGCAGCTTAAATAAATCTGTCATTTTGTTCTTGCTAAGATTAGACCTGAAATGAGTTTTACATCTGTAGTAATGTGCCCAAATCAGCCCACACTGTGCATGAGCATTCGTGGCCCCAGGGGAGGTCTGCCTTTGTTATTACTGTCTGAGAACATCTGTCAATTCTTTTTTTTTCTTTTCATAAAAACATGCCTATTATTTTCACCAACAACCCAACTAACAATTCTTCCAAAAATAAACTATTGCTTTCTTTTTTTTCTCTTTGTTTGTTGTTACTTGTTGATCAGTATTTTCATCAGCCCAGTATCCTGCAAATTACAGCCATAGATAGAGAGATAGTAATTAATATAATATTTGATGTCAAAGACTTGCAAGATCATCAACTGTGAGTCTTTTAGTTGCCTAATCTTAACCACACTTTAATTATAATGTATTTGCCATAATCACCATCTTCCACTAGCCTTAGCCACACTGTAGCTGCCATGTGCAGATATTGTTGACAGCAAGAATTTTAGAAAACCTAGTAAAAAACATTATCTGGGGTATTGATGTGGAATTTAGTTTGAATCCTGACTAATTTAATTCTAGTCAGTAAGAGAGGAGCAGTTTACATAATTTATGAAGTGTTTGTTTTTACTGCAGCCACATGGGTAGCAGGTAGCACACTTATTTCTTAGCAATTGTGGCTTGCTGGACGATGTATGAATTCTGTTTTGGTATTCAATACGGCAAGAGGAAAAATATCCACATCTGCATGTCAAACTATACAGGTGCTGACAGAAAAGTCTAACAGCTCGCGATATGAAGTAAGCTGAACTTGACCTCTAGAATCGGCAGCATTATGAGCGGCTCTCTGCTGACCTTGGGCCTGTGATGAAACACGCTCAGAGCCGTCAGGCTGTCAAGGAAGTCTGAAGGAGAACTGACTGATGTGCAGCCCTCCACACCGATGTCATGTAGCACAAGCACAAAGAATGCCACGATTTCTCCGTGTGTTAAATCTTTTGTGTGTTTCAATGCAGAAGACGCGATCTCAGAGACGCACATGAAAGCTGATTGTGGGTATTAAACCAATCTGGGCCAACTGTGCCACTCAGAACCAGACAACCTCCATCAAAGGCTGCGTTCCCCCGCTGCTGAGAAGCCGGCGTATTGCCTGCCGCAGGGGTTGGCATGGAGGTTGAAATGTCATGAACAAGGCCTCCTCTGCCAAAACAAATGACAAAAATGTGTTTCCTTTGACAAAAGAGGTGGGACATACTCTGTGCCGCTCGGCTGCCAAGCCTGCAGTGGCAGAATAATTCACAGAAAAATGGAAATGTTCGATGATACAATCTACTGGATAATTTTGGTGCAAATTAATCTGCTTTCCTCTCACTGTGCTTGCTGAATTATCTTCCAGTGTCGGGTGCACGCTGGTTTCTTCTGGTTCTGGTCAGACCGTGGTATTCTAATTTGATTTAACGGTATTACATATTTAGGAGCTGCTGCACGCCTGCTTGAGGAGATTTCAAGCTGCCTTGCACCTTCGGATTAGTGGCATTATATTTACATTACAGAGACATTAGATTTCCTTATATGACTTTAGGTGGCACTGATAAAAGCCATTTCAGAATATATACGCAGTGCTATCCTGAAATCAATCGGCTGATTTCCATTTTTTGGACGGGTACACAGCCCGTCCAATATTTATTCAGGTCAGGCCACCGTGTTTTCCCACATGCTATGAATTCATTTGGAGTGGAAATGTGCTTATATATCTCAAGTGTGTGGTGTTTTTTTTCTCCGCTTCTCCCCTAACACACACAAACACTCTCATAGACACACCATAATGGCATTTTATAGCAGTTGTGTGCTGGCTAATTGTTGTGTTTGGCCCGCTTCTCCGAGTATGAGCAGGCAGGTGGCAGGTTATGTTTTATTTTTCTGCAAATCTAAACAACATTAAGTGTCGGAGACAGACAACTTCCCCAATTGAGCAGCCTGCAGGAGTTGGTGAAGCACAAAAGCTTTATTGCTTGTTAGGAAGGAAAAAGAGGAAAGGGGGACTGGGAGAGGGGAGGGAGTGAGAGAAAACAAGGAGGAAAGTGGGAGATGAAAATAGACAGCGTGTGTGTGTGTGTGTGTGTGTGTGTGTGTGTATGGTTGGACCCCAAGTCTAATCCTCGCTCCAATCTGAGGCCATAATGGAGGCGTTTGGTCTCCCAAAGCCAGAGGCAACGTCCACTTCACTCACGGGTTGGTGGGTGCAGAGCTGAGGTCAAAGGTCATCATCTGGATAGTTTTAGTTATTTGGGAATGTCCCCTTTAGCGCTGATTGAGGTCATGCAGTGTGGCCTCAAAACCTGTGACCCCTAATCCCCTCTGCGGTCATCTGGCTGTTGGCATAGAGTTTCCACACACAGGCGAAAATGCAAATAACCAAGAGCCTCACAATTGAAACCTGAGGAGATTTAATGTTTTTCTTTATTGGACAAAGATGTACCGCAGCATTTATTTAAGCTGTCGTAGCCAGGGAAAGAAAAACCTCAAAAAGAAAAACTGCAGGGGAATACTTAATTTCCTTTGTCACATAGTGTATTCATTTCTTTTATATGATTGTTTCAGTGAATCCACTTTGAATAACAAGTTCTGGCAGAAAATATTTCATACTCACAAGAGTCAAAGTATGTGGAATAATTATCACCTATACAACAACAGAACAATGCAAGAGCTGCAGATGCCTGTTCTACACATCCTTAACTAAATAAATGAATATACCTCATCAAGGATTGCAGACACAGGATTTGAAATGGAAAAGATGCACTAATCACCCAAACAAACCAATGAGCATTAACAGAGATTGACCGACCAGCATTGGCCTGAATTCCCTGTTTGCACCAGCCAATGACTGATTGAGTTTTCGGTGTCACTTTATCCAATATACTTTTATGTGTTCCCACTGTGTTAATAGCATGAAGTTTATGGAGTGTGCTCTGTAATTAAATAATGCAGGATGACTTTGAGGGGGAACACAGTGGATTATTTTTTTTTTTTCATGCGTTCTGCACCGCGGCCCTCTTGTGGCTCTAATGGGATACAGATGGCGGCCAGAGGTTGGCCGACAGGCGGTCGGCACCGCAGACTGAGACCAGCGGGGAGTGTCCTGAAACTTGTTCACCACATTACTGTGCCCCACATGCCATGCCTGGGGCCACTGAGTGTGAGTGTGTCAGTGTGTGTACATGTATGTGTGTATGTATATATGTGTGTGTGTGTGTGTGTGTGTGTGCATGTGTCCGGGACAAAGAGAGACAGAGAGATGGACTTTTATATTTGTCAAACACCTGAATCAGAAAAATCAGAGAATTCAAGTGTCATATTGTATGGACCATTGTTTTTTATTGGTAAAAAATGTCAAATGGTGGCCCAGAAACAATAATTTCTTTATGATATTTCATTAGTGACCTTATCAATTTTGTATTTGTAGATTTGTAATAGATAAAACTCAGTTTTTATCAATAAATAATGACTTTTCTCCCCTCAGTAAATGTAACTCTATTCTTCACCAGACTCCCTCCAATTTCATCTAACCTCCCTGGCCTGGAGCAAGGCTAGACCATTAAAATATATTGCCACAGAAGCATCTGTTGGGTGGAAGGCATTAAATACAAACAACTCAACAGTAAAAAAGCCAATTTATCTTGAATCCAGCCTGCCCTGCTACTGGGACTCTAACCGAGTTCCGGCAGCAGAACAGTCCCTAATTTTTTAACCTATGACTCTCACAGGTTATGCTGAGATTAGCTAGACTGTGAACACTTTGGTTAGCTTTTGATGAATGCCATACAAGTAGCCCATAATGCACGTGGTGTCATGGGCCTACTGAAGAGCTTCCGAGTATAATTTGTTCAGGTTTGAGGATCAGTTTTTGGAATCATTTTATTCTGTCATGCTGGATTTACCTGCAGTGAATTATTTTAACGGCAGTGTGCCTCATTAGGATGCTGTTCAAATCGTTCAAATTTTTATTTTGCAACACTGAATCTCCACCAACTGAATAGCCACAAAAACAATCTGACTGTTTCTGAAGTGCCACATTCCCTAAATAACTCCAGCACACATGTACAGTAGGTGCCACCGTCTGTCTATGGAAGGGTTTATGAGTGTTTCCTGTAATTGTTTTTCTCTTTCACTATCTACATTATTCAATAACAAGGATGAACCCACAAGTGTTGTGGAGGCATGAAGTTAATTTGCCGTGTTGACTTGACTCTGTCTTGTGAAGGGCTCACGGTGGGACAGTGCCTAGTATGGGACACTGGGAGGGAGAAAAGATTTGCTGCGGGAGGGATTAATCATACAAATCCTCCTCAGAATGCTCCAGAGGACTGATGGGATGTGGCGTTTCAAAAGATCCCTGGGTCAGAGAGCCTTTGAACTTTGACCCTTGAACCGTGGCTCTCCACAAAGGCCGGAGACAAAGGGGGTGAGCAAAAGTTGCACCTCCTGAGCTGCGCGGCGTGAACATCGTGGAATACAAGAAATCTGACGTTCAGTGAGGAAATAAGAGCTTAAAGAAGGAGAGTGTTAAGAAACTAAAGTCCCGCAGTGCTATCAGTTCAGTTAGATGCAAAGGTGTGATTTTGACATTCACACTTTGATGGGATTATATTGCTAATTGCTGTGACCATAAAAACATATCCCATTAGGAAATTGGCGTGCACGTTAATTGTGTAGGTGAGATGTCTTGAATAAATAAAGAAGAGAAAATGAGCGAGTGCAGGACAGCTAGAGAAAGCCATTGAGGGTTGGCAGCCCTCCTGTTTGATTAGCCATTAGCCTCTGGTGATGGGAGTCGCAGTCAGAGTGCCACTCCCTTTGATTACAGCACAAGAGAACGCTGGAAGAATACATCTCCCCAGCCAATACATATCACTTCAGGGGGCTGATTTGGCTTGTTGCTTTTTCACTCCCTCTCATGTTGTAATCAGACATGCTGTCATTGTGTAGAAAAAAAGATTCATAATCATACATAAACATAATAAGTACAGTCAGAACTTTTCAGGGGAAGGGGGTTGAGAGATGCTGGAGTCCAAAAAATGCATCCTAATGAGCCAATAAATTTGTTCAAACTGTTTTTTAGAGGAATATCTGGAGAGCTGAAATTGACAGATAGTTTTACACACCAGGGGTAATTTTCATGCAGGGAAGGCAAGCAGCATAAATCAAAAGTCAGGAGGGTGAAAAAAGAGGGCAGGCCTAAACAGAGTAGATGAGCTTTTAGGACCCGCCCCCCGCTTGAAGCGACACGACGAGCAACATTTTTATGATGCCAAGGACTTAATAAAGCTTCCTCTCAAGTAAACAGAATAACTTGTGCCAGCATTATACTACAGGCCCAACAATAAAAACAGCTGATTACTTTTAGTGTAATAACGAGGGGCCGCTTTCAAGAACAGGTGACTTTCTCTCAAGGCTCAGCTTCAAATGACGGTGACAAACGTCCTTGAAAATGACTGTAACTCCCAGCCAGCTCCAGGGTCACTGCTCTGTGCTCTCATCTTCCTGAATGAGAGCTGAAAGGGGGGGGGGGAGAGAGAGAAATCTCTTCAGGGCATCAATTGAATATTAGTGAAGCTCATATCACAGAAGCCTAAATGAAAACATGTTGCAATTTAGTTTTGTTTTGACAGACATGCACAAATAAGAGCCCGGTAAGTGGTTCATAAATGATGCATCAACACTGACAGCACCTGAAGTAAATCTTGGGCATGTGATCCAGTCCAAGATGGATTTTTTGGCATTCTTTACCCCAGGAGAAGTGCAGCGCTGAGCACAACAGCTGGCAGTTCATGCCCCCTGCTATTTTCTCTCCAACACACCCCTAATTTCTTTTCGGCTCCCCCTCCCCTGCTTTCATGCTTGACTTGCAGCAGCTTTTGTCCAGTGGCAGAAGAGCTTGTCAGTGGGGGGTGGGATGGATGGATGGGGGGGTGGGTGGCGGTGGGGGTTTGGCCCTGTGGCTGGACCGTGGATTGCTGGGGGAAGCTTCCCGGTACTGCCCACACCACCTTCAGATGTGCAATCAATCTTCCAACTCATCCCTTTTTCCTTGTTTATACAGGGGTATCCTCTTCCCTTCAGTCACCCCTGTTACCGCAATGAAGTCCCGCCAAAGCAAATCAAATGGATGCTGAATCATTGCTCCACTTCTGTCCCATCCGCCATCTCTAGTCCCTAAAGATTCCCTGGTGTGCATGCCTGCATGTGAGTGTGTGTGTGTGTGACATGATAGCCTAAGGGCTACAAGACTGACCAGCGACTCACTAAACCTCCTGCGGCATCGTCTTCTAGGGAGAAACCTGCCAAACCTGAATCTTGAAGAACGGATGAAATGGGGACTTTAACTGTCTGGAACAAAATAAAGTCTTTAGTGGTGAGATAATCTTACACTAGAAGCTAATAAAGGCATTATAACTTTTTATGGCATCCCACCCTGCTGTCCCACCTATTACATTAAATTAAATTTCCTGACTGATATCCCGTTGGTTTACGGCTTACAATGAGTATTCAGTCTTATATCCCTATATCCTGTTTCAACAGGAAATATCAATTCATTAAGGAGGAAAAGAAGTCTCTTTAATAAATCAGACAATGGCAATAACACCTTGACATTGGTATAGTGCCATGCTAGCAACCATGTGAGACTGTACGGAGATAAACGCTAAGGCTACATCGCTATCATGCTTATATTTACAATTCTAGGATACTGATGTTAAACTAGTATAATGTTTACCATGTTCACCATCGTAGTTCACCTTGTTAGCGTACTAACATTTGCTTGTTTGTTACAAAATTAGCTGTTGCTGATGGGAATGTCCTTTTTTTGTTGCAGGTATTTGGTCAAAAACCAAAGTGGAGAACATTTTGAACTGATGATGGAGGAAAAGTCAGGGGCTTTGCCAAAGTCAGTAGGATACATCATCTGGGAACCATTAATGTCTGTACAAAGTTTCATGCCAATCCATCTTGTAGTTGTTGAGCTTTTTCACAAAATAAGTGAAACATTTGATCTGCTAGTGGTGCCAGAGGTACTGTCATGGGACCACCAAAGTTTGTAGGATTCATCCTAAGGGCACCATGGGTATTTGTACCAAATTTTGTTGCACTCAATCCAATAGTTGCTGAGAAATTTTCACTGAAACAAAAAAATGTCAACCTTCATTCATCCTTCGGAGAATACATACATGAATACCTACACAAGAGTTCACAGCAAGTTCACAGCAGTTCCATCCAATAGTTGTTGAGCTATTCCAGTCTGGAACAAAGTGGCAGACCGACTGACCAACATGCCTTTCCTAAAGTCGCGCAGGCCACCAGCATGGTTAAAACATGCATTAAAGGAGAAAACGACTACAAAGGGGGATGGGAGCTAGACAGAAGGAATGGCTGGGCATTTGCTGGCCTGCTTGTATTATGGAGCGTTAGAGTCAAACGAGACTGTAAAAATGCCAGTCTTAACAGGCTGCAGCAGGATGTGTGGCTATTAAAGGAGAGCAGCCAGGTACACACATGCAAAGCAGCACGCACACAGATGTACCGACACACACCGAAAACGCAGATTGCATGCAAATGGGCCAACACATCACACTTTCTAATCAGACTTTACACTCCCTCCCTCCCACAGCAATGCCGGCCACGTGCTTCGTCCCCACAGTATTGTGGCTAATTCTGCCATTGACAGCCAGGGCTGCGCGCTAAGCCGTTACTAGATGGTGGAAATTGATTAGTGTGCAGAAGACTCCCCCATGGTAATGAAGTTAGAGCTCAATCAGCTAATTATAAAGCATGTGACATATGTGTGTGCATGTGTGTATGTATGCGTGTGTATATGTTTACACAGATGCACACAGATGGGTGGATACTGGCAAACATTACATGTGCAGACATGTTGGTGTATACATGTGCACTTGGAGGGGTACACACCCGCATGTAAACATAAAAAGCTTCAGATGCAACATGATAGTGGCTAAAAAAAATTCCTTTTGGGGCAGTGCAGGAGGTTCAAAGTCTCATCTGCTTACCTGCTCCGCTCTCTGCATTCACTGTATATCCATCCACATATCTCTCTCTTTTTTCCCCTCTCCTTGTATGTCTACCTCCTTCTCTTTCTCTGTCGGTCCCTTTCTCCCCTCCTCAGCACAGACCTGGCTGTCCATCTCAAGTATTTTAAGCCAGTCAGCCAGGCGTTCCACACATCCTTAATGAGCTCACAGGGGGATGTGACGTGACTATGGCGACAAGCGCCCACCGCTTCCCAAAAAATCAGCATCCAGCTGCTAGCGTCTAATTGTCAAGTAAGTGGCAAATCATTGTAATGTGGCAGACAGTGGGGAATCCAGAATTTTACAGGTAGACACACACACACACACACACAGAAACACACACATACACACACATAGAAAAGAAAAAAGACCCTGTTTCCTTGATTATTTTCTTCTCAAGTAAATTTATTCACAAGTTTTTCTGATCAAATAAAACTAGACAAAAAAACCCCACATTTTTCTTGAGCGTAAGTTACAACTGCAGCACATTTGGATGCAGTTACATCACAGTGGAAAACACCGTCTTAATATTTCTACGAGGCTCCAGCACATAAGTTTCACACACACGCGCGCACACACAAACATCATTAAAAATAGTTTATTCATTTTTAACCTAATTTAAGAACAGAACTGACATTAGACTACTGCATTAGTCAAGCTGCCCGGCTTCATTAAGGCTGTGTGTTTTTTATGCTGGATGCCAGCTATGAGTGTACTGGTCGCCATAGCAACACAGTCATAATTTATCATAACCAAGTGGCTAATATGCCTATAAGCACTCTGTGATCTTTGACCCCACTCTCACTGGCTGAAACACTTAATATTCCCATTCCATTGTCTGCTAATTCCCCCCCCCCCCCCCCACTCTCTCTCTCACTCACCGGCTCTCGTTAAACGCATGTAATTGCCTAATTCAACATGCATTAGAAATGTAGTGTTTAAGTAATCATCTCAGATAAGATTGGGATAACATTTCAATTACCTTGTCGGTGCGTTATCTTTGCCGCAGTGTACATAACAATTAAATAATCAGCACAGCTTGACAGCAACAGCTGTTCTGTGTACATAGCATGTACTCACATATTTATAAATCTCATTTTATAGAACACACTTCAGCACGTTTTCTTTTGAACTGGGAAAAAAGTAACAGGAGTGAAGCCTGAATTGTAGAAACTGTCTATCAGCATGACGGAGAAAAGTGCACGTGCGCCTTGTGCTGTAGAATGTGGATTAAATAGGGCCATTTATTCATATGCTTAAGAAAAAAAAAAGAAGGTTCATTGCTTACATGTTTGTGCAGAACTAACTGACAAATCACTAATGGTCAAAACTAAGAAAAACAAACAAACAAGACCTGAATGTCACAGGTTCTTCAAATAATCTTAAACAAAGGAAGTCAATTAATTTGGTTGCATTTCCTAGAAAGGAAGGTGCTGCTGATGAGGATGATTTTTCCAAAATTTACTTCCCCTTGAACCTCATCACTAAAAGCTGCATGGATGACTTGCAGAAACAGTGGCAGATGTTTTCTGTTACGAAGGGTTACCCTAAAATAAGCTTGGGTTGCCACTTCCACTCCTTCCCTGCCCCAGCAACACATTTTATTAAAAACCATGTGAGGAATGTTAGCTATTAACTTCCTTACTGAGTCTTGTGGCTTTCTCAGTGAATGGCACTGTGTATGTGTGTGCTGTTGTTGCTAGTAGCTAACAGAAATGCTGGTGCCAATCAATTATTTCCTCTGTTCTCTATCTACATTCACAGCTGAGCCACCTGCAGATGTTGATATCAACGTTAGCACTGAAACTGCATTTTGATAAGGCAACAATTAACCCCAGACTGAGCTTTTGAATGTTTCCTGTACATGACTTAGACAGAAAGGTTGGAAGAGTAAGCAGAAGAAATACAGGAAGATAGAGATAAAAATGAGTGATGTGATGGTAAACCCCATGTTTATGCCAGTATGATAAAACCTGCACGTATTCTAAAATAATTCATTTTGTCTAGCATGTGGGTTGGGACAGTTACAGCCGGATATCCACTTCTGCTTCAAAACTTGTTTTTCATTGCCTGGGACTGATAGCGATCTGAAACTGCTCACTTGCAACTTCAAAGTTGCAGGTTTGGTATGAGATTTGTGATGTTTATCCATTCGGAAAAGTTCAGCTGGGTTGTCTTTCAGCGTGGTGTGGCAAAGCAGTTGTAATCACCAAGCCTGGTCATCTGCATTTGGTCGGAAAAATGCTCTTAAAAAAAAAAAAACAGGAAATAGATACATACATACTAGAAGACTGGGACGACAGATGAGGGGAAACACTGGTTTTACTGTTGGAGACTGGGGCTGATGGGCTCACTACAAATTGGGAAAAAGCCAGTAAGGAAGTTCTATTTATGGGTTGAGCAGAGAAAAACATGAGCCCAGTTTGTATTGAAGTGCGCATCATATTGTTATGTTTATGGGAAAATAACCAGATTTCACAAGATAGTAATGCACACGACATCAAGGACATTTAGAGCTCTCACAGGACATTAGCCAAAAATAAATAATACATTGTTAGCTTTATTACTATGTTGTTTACAGGCAACAATGAAGAATTTAGGGGGAAGACCATTTAATCAACAAACATACAAATGATGATAAAAGGAAACAGTGGATGCCCAGAAGATGAGAATATGTAAATGTTTTGGTTTTTTTTGTCCTCACTAGAAATCCTTTGAGTTTTTTTTTTTTTACATTATGAATTCTAATTTATATTTAGAATACAATACTTTGCTCTCTGAAAACAGGTCTTTATTTTAGCTTTGCCTTTGCCAAACTTAACGCACAATGACTTTGAACAAGCATTTGAGCGAATTAAGCCAACATTTTAATTTAGGCGTCACTACATTTTCATGGTTTATAAGTTAATGTGCCATTTTGGCTACTTATGAATGTCAGCGCAGAAGAAAAAAAAAAACATACTTGATACAGACACACAGCAGTTAGTGGGTCTGACCACAAACTTATATTTAGATCAGGGAAACCACAATGTCTTGTTTCTCAACCGTCTCTCCTCTTCTCTCACATGCACCATGGAAAGAAATGTGCCATTCGATTCATCGCAGCGCTCTTTATCTCTGCTTGCCTCAGTCCCTCCCTCTCTGTTTATCTTTTTCCTTCTCACGCATTCCACCTCTTTTGTTCTCTTACCTTTAAACACTCCCTCACTTGACTCTGTATGTCCTGTACCTCACATCTTTGTTTCATTTTTGTCTCTCACATGCTCAGTTTTTCACTGTTTCTCTCATCTGCTTTTTCTTATTTCCTTCACAAGCTGTCTTCTCTCCCCTCAGGTCCTCATTCTTCCTCCATCTCACTGGGCTTTGTCCCCCTATATTCTTCCTCTTCATCTGCAGCTGCGTCTGAATTGAGCTGAGCACATCTGCCTCCGGAGAAGCCTTAAAAAAAAAACAAACAAAAAAAAAAAAACGACAAAGTACAATACTCAAGAGCCATGGCCCCTGAGGGTTCATCACAAACTAGACAGAAAGCATGAAGGGCCTTCGCCTTGAAACCTATTGTTCTCAGCCCTGTTTGCAGGGGAAAAGTGTGTGGGGAGAATCAGGCAGCCTTGCCATGTACCTTAGGCAGAGGCTGAAAGACGAAAGGCTTTATGGGAGTGCATTACCTTAAAAGGAGGCAAATCAGACTTGTTTGACCTGTGTGAAGGTGTACATACTGTCTGAAAAGAATGTCTACAGACAGTAGATAAACCTTTGGAAACACCTTTTCATTCTTTCAACTTGCCTGTTTGTTCTCACTTTGTCCAGGTTATCTACGCCTGAACACAAATTAGCGATTAATATGCAACTGTGCGACGTGATGATTTTCAAAAGGGGGTGAGAGATGGAGAGAGGGGGAGGGAGGGATGGGAGGAGGGAAGGAGGAATGCACATCCAGTGATCCCATGATTTGCTCGCAGACAAGCCCTCTATAGCTCTTTTCAGCGCTGGCACAATGAGCACTCTATCGAGGAGCTAACCAGCCATGTCAAGCCATTGCCTGTTTGATTAAAGGGTAAGAAAGAGGGGCTTTATCTGTTAATGATTGGGGGGAAGAACAAAACTTATTCTGTTTTCGATTGGTATGGCTGGGAGGAGGACTTTTCTGTGCAGATTTTTCTGGTAGTGCATAAGGAGAAAATGTCAATGTTTGACCCGATGTTTAGGTGGAAGGATATTGTGGCTTATCCAGGCAGAGGTCAGTGAGCCCAAGAAATGTCAATATCAGATACTGAAATGTATGCAGGCATTCAGGCTTAAGGAAACATGCTACAGTGCAGACAAACACAAACCCCTCCAAGTCTCCCTTTTAGTTTTTCCTTTTCAAATTCATATACCAATAAATAATGTTTACACCAATAATGATGTTAAAGTTATCACATGATATCACCACTCCAGACAGAAGAGCCTGGCAGCATGAGGGCTTGTACTTCCATCAGTCCACCAAATTCCTCTTCATTCAAGTATATTTTCGGCTTCATCATTTTCCTCATCTCAATTTTAGTCAGACTTTTTTGAACACCCCTGTGTCTTTTGTATGATTTAGTTTTAGACATTGTAATTACACTAAATAACATATTCCACCATTGATGCGTTTAAAGGACCTATTTGCGAGTTTTGCTATTGCTACATAGCCAGTGTTAGCATTAACAGCTGTTTACTTACTATTCTAGAAGAAACGTTGCAAGTTCAATATCAAACTTCAGTCCTTTACTCGCCAAGAGCTGTTTGCAGCGGTGTTTTTCTTCTATTTCTATCTCTTCTTTTTTTGTACTGCGGTTGGCATGGTAACCAGCAAGCTCCGGCCCTGTTGGACAGACTTGTCACATTCCAATACCGAGCCACTGTTGCATCCAGGCTGCCCTGAGGAAGTAGCACTTCTCAGAGGGCATATTATAACCTGTTGTCTTGTATACACAACAATGACCGAAGCTCTTGCCAAGACTGGTAAGTAAACAGCTGTTAATGCTAACGCTCGCTATGTAGCAATAGCGAAACTTACAAATAGCTCCTTTAACTTAGAGTTCCTGTCAGTTCTAATACGCCTTTTTCATTAGACATCTTACAGTAGGAAAAGCGCAGGCGCAAATAACAAAATAAATGATGGCTGAATTCCAATTAGCTGCTTCAGATTCAGGGTCCTGGTATTTTGCACGTTGGCTCACTGTCACGTGACACTTATGTTATTAGTAACACCTGTGCTTTTTCTACTATGTCTGCTTTAAAAAGGGACTATTGCTCAAAGATACTGATATGATTTTCAATCCAACTCCAGAGCTATGCAAAGCTTTTTATGTGTTATTACGAGCTGACATTTTGCCTCTCATGATGATGAGTGCTGAGTGTCTTAGTGTTCCACCAGAGACCTAAATCTTTGTATTTAAGGACCTGTAAATTGCAAGCTCTCTAATCCTAATGGGACTCTTAATTAGTGCCTCATTAAAGACAGGTGCACTGGAAAGGTCAAACATTTTTAGTTGACATCAGTTGTAAGACAAATATACAGTACGTTGTCTGCTGCAGATGTCTAATTGGAATGATCAAGATCTAGGCCATTGCTAATTAAATCTTGATATTTTGATTAAAATAATACCTCTGTTCCTCACCTATTCCTCACTTAGTTAAGGTATTTACAACAAACACAATGTTTGTTCAATATACAGTATGAACAGATCCCTTGAATGCAAAAAAGTACACGCACACACACACACAAAAAAAAGGGAAACAAGCAGTGGCCATAACATGAAATGCAGACACATAGGCTTTTCAAGAACGAACCTGAAGAGCGCCGAACTCGAAACGTGTTGTGACCCATCTTCATGAAATATTAAAACCACTCTTAACATAATGGCTCCCCTTGCTCTTCAATCAGACTGCAGAGTCACTCCTCTTCATTTGTCATAGACTAAAATGCCATCTCCTCAGTCTGTAAACCACAGTCACTGACCTCCAGCCTTCACACTCCTCCTACATACATTTCACTGTGCTCTTAAGTTTCCCCCACTCATACAACAAAAGCACTCTGTATGCTATGCACATAATTATCATTAAAACAACCTGACTCCTGGCTATTTTACAGTGTGTGCCTTCATAAATGTCTCTAATGTGAAGTAAAAAGCTCTATAATGTTCATTTTAAAAGGTCCCATATTTTACACTTTTCCAGTGTTTTATTTGAAGTTTTGACATCTGTAAAAATATATGTAGTTTTAAATACCAAGAACTATCTCATATTTTTACATTTCCTCTCTCATGCTTCTCTATGGACCTCTAGCAAGAACAGGGTCTCTTTGTGTCTCGGAGCCTCTCTTCTGATTGGCTGACCATGTTCTGAGTGATGCACAACCAGGCCACTCAAAGGTAACGGACTGTAGCCTACCACTGTAGTTTGGTAAAACTCACCTGTACAAATGGTGATGGATGGATGGATGGATGGTTGGTATGTTGGTTGGTAGAGCATCTGTTTGTTCCATCAAAGTGTACTCTTTCAATTTTCTTAGTGCATGCTGGGAAAACCCACCCCAACTCTCAGGCTTAAATCTTAACACTGCTGTCAAAGGCTCCAGTGTGTGTGTGAGAGTTTGTATGTGCCGTGTGTATTTGTGTGTGGGTGAGCATATCGTTTATAGTTCAGTGGTGCAGTGGGCTGCCTAGGCCACATTTCATGGTCTATACACATGCGTGCATGCACGCACACACACACATGCGCGCACACACACACACACGCACACACATATATATATATATATTTATGTCACAGCCATTAAACCTTGTCAAACAAAGTTCGTTCTTAAGAACAATAATATTTAATGATATATCATGTAATGAAACACAGGACGCATCAAGCAAAATGTGTTGGTACATGTGAATATCTGCGTGTGTGTGTGCATGCAATAGCATTTTTGTGTATGTGACTGCCATTGACTGTATCTTAGGCATGCCTAGCATAACATTTCCCCTCAGTTTATGTATCAGTGAGTGGCATGTCGAGGGAGTCCTAAAAACAAGGCAGTTTTCAAAAGGCCTGTTGGCCATCGGGCTGCTATGATAGCCATAGCAGATGTATAAACACTCCCTCTGACTTCCTACTGAGTGTTAAATGTTGGGACATCACACTAGTGTGTGACTAATGATACAACATCTGAACATACAAACTTTGCAGGCAAAGTTTCATTTGTACGTTTGGAAAGTGGGGGATAGATTAGAGGATCATTAGGAAAAAAGTTATTTTTCTCTGAGTAGTGTAATTGAGTAGTGTAAAAAAAAAAGAAATTTTAATAAAAATGTTTTAGCAACACTAAAAAATTTGAACAGAAATGGATTTAACCCACACAATGAAAAATAACATGCCAGCCAAAGGAGAGGTTACAGCAACTGTGTTTTTGTTTTTGCCAATTTGAACTCTAAAGAACTTTTTAACTGTTTATCCGATAACAAATGGACAGCTCTAAGTATAAGTGTGAACACACCAAAGATGCATTTGAGATCTGATCACTCAGACCACATTCAGACTTGGTCTGAATGCCCACATTCTTCTCGCAGTGTGAACACAAATGTGTCCTAGGCCACATTGAAGGACTGCCTCTGACAGTCTAATTAGTCCCGCCATAGTTTCTTAATGAACTGAAATATTATACTATTTCAAATGGCTGAAACCTTATTCCACTGAATTTTGGCCATCTGCTTTTCCTTAGCTCTGATCAGGGTACATCAAACTGAAACATTAGTAATTTATTTTATTTTAGTTGTGCCCTCCATGATAATGCAAATTGTTTTCCAATTTTTGAATTAATATTTAATTTCACACACTTATTGTTTATTTATACATCATATATTAATAGCCGCAATCTTTTTTTTTTCTCTTTAAATATATTTCATTCTTCAATGCATGTCCTATAAACAAAATATTAATATAAACACATTTGGACAAATAATGCATTATATAATACAGCATCACATCATGCAGCCCAAACGGTAAAACATTAAATAAACCTTAACTGCTTGGCTAATATGCCTCAGTGTATTCATGGACTAGTACCATTGAAAAAGAGCTCACTTTTCTTCATGATATGGTTGAGTGGTTAGGAGGCCATGTGGTTCTGCAGCCGCTGGTTAGTGGGTGTATCTTTTGAATGAAGCCATAGGGTGCTATATTTTACAAGCTGTGCCACTGGAGAAAGTTTTTGTGAGGAACAGGGCAGGTCATTTGCATTTGAAACAGATTTGCCCAGCCCCTTTTTCTGCCTCTCGCCCTGCCTCCATGGCCCCGGGCTAATGCTCTCTTTTCCGTCCAGAGCAGGCCTGTGCACCTGTGGATTACACACACACACACACACACACACACACACACACACACACACACACACACACACACACACAGAGTCACCCACTTCACACACACACACACACACAGCCTCTCAGGGCCTGTCCAGCTGTGGGCTGGAGTGGACTGCTTGGTTTAGCTAAGCTAGTAGTCCAGGCCTAATGATGCACGACTGTCCATCTGTGAGCCTCTGCCTCTGTATGATAGGGAAGACATGGAGGAGAGCAACTTGTCTTACAATTCATTCAAGGGAGCGCTGCTAATGAGGACTGCAAAAATAACTGCCAAACATAACATAAGTTGCTTTGATAAATTCAGATTTAGACTAACAACACATGATCCTTACACTTCTTCTTTGTGTGACATGTAATGGTTACAAATGGTACGTTTGAATGGAATAAAATCTGGTTCCCGTGTGTTTGCTAAGTTGAAGAATTTCACAGCCTGGGCTGTTGCTGCCTTTTAGAAGCATCTCGTCTTTGACATCCTCCAAAAATCATTCTGGCATTGGTCCCGCAGAAAAATCATTTGCTTTGTGTAAACTTAATTTCACACCTCGAAACCTGATGTGAAAGAGTAGAGTGGATGAATTGAATTTATTGGTAACCTGAGCAGAATTGTATTTCAGGCAGTACAGTGTGCAGACACTGGTGTATAAACTGAGAAAAAAAAAAATTAGTTTATTTGACGGGGGCCATACAGATAAACATTGTTACATAAGGAAGAGCAATGCAGTAGATGTGATGCATATGTGGCATTGAGCTGAAGCTTGTTTGCAGCCCCTGTCTGTGGTTAGGCTTAATGGTAACGCATTCATGGTAAAAACAGAATCAGGAAATTAAAAAAAAAAAAAGAGAAAAAAAAAAGAGGTGAAATAGGTCAAATAGATAGTGTGTGTGTGTGAGTACAGTATGTAAGCCCATTTATGACTTGAATAAAGCTTTTATGAATTTGAACTACACAAATACCATACTCTGTATTTTTTATGTAATAACATTGATGTTTATATTTACGTCATTTATTTATGATTTAATTTGATATTTAAGTGTTCGAGAGAGGTGTTCAGTTGTGTTGTAAACGATGTTGCTAATATTTAGTCCTAGACCTCACTGATATAAATGAAGAGCACAATGTATTAAAAACACCTCTCAGTGTGACAACATACAATTCATCGGCACAACAAGCACAAAAGAAAGATGAATCAACAAAAACTGAGCATTTTAACCTTTTAGGCGTAAACTGGCAACTGAGGATAAAATTCAACACAATGATACTAAATATAGAAATACAATTGTCACAGCGATCTTTGCTAAAATGTTCAAGGGTAACAAAACAGTTTGTACACATTTTCATATTGTCTGCCTTTTGTTTTCATTTTGACAGCCCTTACTTTGGCAGAATGGGCCCAAGCCAGATTTATAAAGGCCATTAAAACACAAGCTCTCCGGTCCATACTGTCAAAGTGAAGGCATTCACTGGAATGGAAATGGTATCTGTGTCATGTGGGGTTTTTTTTTGGTTTTTTTTCTTACTTTCCTCAGTGACAGTAATGTAATTCAGGGGACCACCTCGCCGTGCCAGTTGTCTGAGTGCCAGGCAGATTGGCACTTGGGGCACTTAACCATTTAGGGCATTGGCATGGCACCTGTACAAGGCCTCTCATCCATACATCTTGGCGTCTGCTGCCACTTGATGAAGCCAAAACACAGAAGCCGGCTTCTCAAGATGGTGTTTCTGCTCCAATCCATTTAAGGAGAGATTTTTCAAAGCTTTCATCCACATAAACCGAGACAGAAATCTGTCCTTGCACTTTTCCAACTGAATCCCTGAAGCTTCTGTATCGCTATTATTCCTTCTACATCCTATCCTATCTCCATTTGAATTGCGCTTTATATCTAGTTAGTAAGTGAAAGGTTGTTTGACTTATTTCTTAATGCACTAATTTCTTCTTTCATTGCTTATTCTTAAAAATCTGTATAGAACTTTAAGCTTCAAACATAGTGGAAGTATTTGTATATGGCAATTTCTTTTTTTTTCTTTTTTTTTTTTTTTTTTTTTTTTTTTTACAAATGATTATCTCTCTCTTACACCATCTTCTTTTATTCATCGCTGACTGTTGAAAAAAATCAATGTCTTTACAGATGGCTGTTAAAGGAAAGCTTGGCCAGATGTGGAATAATTTACAAGAGTCAATGCAGCCTTTGATGTAGAGTCAAGGAAGGTCAATTGGTTTCCATGTATGGCATGATCATTGACTGGTTTCCTGTAACATGCCTGTATGAAACATGCAGCATTCACAGCCTGATAAAAATACAGTCCACAGCATGCTGGGATAATGACCGTGGGCTGGGGAATATCTAGCACATGTACACACTAGTGCATGCTGACACACACACACACACACACACACACACACACACACACACACACACACACACACACACACACACACAACACAGCATCTACTTCATCTTTTCTCTGTCACTCCACTGGCAGAACACAGTGTTTCTACATTTCAGACAGTCGATATTCGAGTGCTTACACATTCTATAGCAACAGAGCAGGCCTGGATTGATGAATGCTGCGTAAGTGAGAGAGAGAGAGATGCACGGCCATATAGGGATCCCAGCCCAGAGGGGAAGTTAGGCCACTGTAGGGGGTAAGACAAGAGTCTGCTGTTTCCGCAAGCTAGCTGCTTTGCTATGAGGCATCTCCACTTTTTGGAGTCTGTGAAACATCCACATCCAAAGTAAAAGACCAGGAGCTGAATTTGATGGTGCCTCTGCAAACTGACGCAAATTACCCTAAAATATCCCAAAAGATTTCCCTTGATTTATTGGCCTAAATAAATCTAAATATGAATAAAAAAAATTTTTGATAATGGGTTTGGGGAATTTGGGACTGGATTTTGGGACGTGGAAATAAATATTTAAACATTTTTCATGCTGGTTTGAATGACACTATCACTATGTGGTACTACAGTATGTGTATGCGAAGCCAGAACTGCGTGTCAAGAGAATCCTCCTGGAAGTTTGAAATACGCTGCTGTGAATCGATTTGACGTTAATTGGAGTTCACTCATGGAAAACATGCCAATGAGATAAGAAACATGGAAGTTAGGGTATCAAAGATCATAATGTATAAAGCATTTTATACAGCAAATAGATATATTCAGCAAATTTACCAGATTTCACTCAAGCATAATATGCATTGAATGCATTACAATTTTTTAAAACGTAGGTTATTATGATTATATACGTAGCTCTGCTATAAGAAACCAAAATTTTGGTTTGTTTTGGATAATAACTCTGAATATTTATTCATTCATTCATACAGGGGATAGCACATATATATATATATATATATATATATATTTGCCATGTATATATGATTAATATTTTCAAGTTAAAATGGGATACATGTAATGTGTAATTGTATTTTAGGAAAATATCAAATAATCATTATTATTGATATTTTCTGTAACAATAAAGCAGGGTGCTGCTTTGAGCTAAAAGCCAACATCACAGTGCCAATGCAAACATGGTGCTACATTTTACTCAAAAAACAAATCAGGGATCACACAAAATCAGAGCTATTCATCATCTGGGGACCAGGAATGTCTGTATTAAATTCAGTGTGTTGTTGTGTTTAACAGATTAGTGGAAGTTTAGCTTGGTGATGAAGTCAGCGTCACCATACAAGTCATTAGCATTTATGAAATAAACCATGGACATTTTGTACCAAATTTCAATGTAAATCAAATAGTTGTTGAGACATTTCACTAGTGGAATTACTTGCCTTGCTGATTTTAAGCCTCCACAATGTCAAAGTCCAGTTTGCCGAAAATACGGTCATAATCTGCCCTTGAATATATGGCCATAAGTGTTTTTTGCGAAATATTAGATGTCACAGTGATGTTGACCTTTGACCTTTTTGGATGTAAAATGTAATGTAAAACCACTTTCAGATAAGTATCCTATTAATATCTATTTAGACATGTGAAATGTGTATGATAATTAGTGTATGAATTCTTGATTTAATGGCCAGAAAATATATTTTGTTAGGTCACAGTGACCTTGACCTTTGACCACCAAATTCTGATTAATTCACCCTTGAGTCATATTTAAATAATTCCCTCTAGCTGTTTCCTGAACTATCAATTCATGAGGAATTGTGGACAGA
>NW_019174365.1:6925760-7052163 GCF_002260705.1 Seriola dumerili | reverse complement strand
ATTTTAGTTTTTTGTATAAAATAACTCTGAATATTTATTCCTTCATATACACAGGAGATCACATATATATATATATATATATATATATTTGCCATGTATATATGATTAATATTTTCAAGTTAAAATGGGATACATGTAATGTGTAATTGTATTTTAGGAAAATATCAAATAATCATTATTATTGATATTTTCTGTAACAATAAAGCAGGGTGCTGCTTTGAGCTAAAAGCCAACATCACAGTGCCAATGCAAACATGGTGCTACATTTTACTCAAAAACACAAATCAAGGGATCACCAAAATCAGAGCTATTCATCATCTGGGGACCAGGAATGTCTGTATTAAATTCAGTGTGTTGTTGTGTTTAACAGATTAGTGGAAGTTTAGCTGGTGATGAAGTCAGGTCACCATACAAGTCATTAGCATTTATGGAAATAAACCATGGACATTTGTACCAAATTTCAATGTAATCAAATAGTTGTTGAGACATTTCACTAGTGGAATTACTGCCTTGCTGATTTAAGCCTCCACCAATGTCAAAGTCCAGTTGCAGAAAATACGGTCATAATCTGCCCTTGAATAATGGCCATAAGTGTTTTTGCCGAATATTATGATGTCACAGTGATGTTGACCTTTGACCTTTTGGATGTAAAATGTAATGTAAAACCACTTTTAGATAAGTATCCTATTAATATCCTATTAGACATGTGAAATGTGTATGATAATTAGTGTATGAATTCTTGATTTATGGCCAGAAATATATTTTGTTAGGTCACAGTGACCTTGACCTTTGACCACCAAATTCTGATTAATTCACCCTTGAGTCATATTTAAATTAATTCCCTCTAGCTGTTCCTGAGATATCACATTCATGAGAATAGTGGACAGACGTATGGAGGTACAGATGGACAATCCGAAAACATATATGCCTCTGGCCACGGCTGTCTCCGGCACGGAGGCATAAAAAACCAAAAACTACGACCTCAAGGTGGTTCTAAAGATAAGCTTCAGCCTCTGGACACTACGAATGTATGAACACAATTTCACACCCGTAGATATTTCAATCTGAACTAAAGCGGTGGACCGACCCACAGACCCACAGAGAGACTGATGTTGCCGTCCATAGAACCACACCTCTGGTTTTAGTAGTTGGCTTGTCCTCTTGACAAGACAAGTTAAGAGAACAAGCCGACTACTACTCCCTTTCTTTCCTATCATTTTAGAACAATTATGCAGAGAACCTGGAAGTGTAGTGGCACTATAGTTTAAGCTGCCATCAGTCGACAGGTCTTAATCTGTTGAGTCCTGCTCAGTATTCCTCTGGGACAGAAAGCCTATTAGATTTCACTGATCTGATCTCGCATGGTAACAAAAATACCAACTGGCCAAGTGGGATTTCCAAAGAACTCTGCCAAAACTTTAGAGCTGAGAAGTATTTTACATTTCCAGACATATGCACAAACACAACCATACTTGTTTATGCACATATATACATGTCTCCAAAGTTGTTGTGACTACAGACGCACCGAGGAGTCGGCATGTTACAGCTGAACAGCTGTACTGAAGTGATGGATTTTTACTTGTGTTTTACAGGCTCAGAACTCTGAAGGATTATTTCTGCTTTAATGATCTATGCACCGTGGCCTTACCAAGTGTATATGAAGTGCAGAGCTCTTATTGCAGTCATGCATGAAAAGCCGTCGCTTCAGATCTAAATGAGGGTCTGATGTGTATCGGCTTACACTTCCTGCCTTCGGCCCAGTGGTCATCCAACCACCAACCTAATCCCAAACCCGAAAAGCCTCGCCCGCTCCCTTTAGGGGAGGTCACAGGTCAGGAATCATTCATGCAAGACACAAACAAGAGCAGTTTGTTTCCACTTAACTACCACCTCTTTAGGCTAAAACAAGTCCTTTTTGACGTGTTTGTTTTTGCCAAAGGTTAACAGACAAACTGAACAGAAAACATAAAGTTAGCAGACCATGGTTGATGAATAAAAAATATTTTGGGGTTCTCCCACCTCTGAATGCTCTGTCTCATTTGCATCTCTCCCCCGTTGGCCTGTCACAAAGACCAATGAAACTGAATGCGGGCGTGTCAGCAGGACAATGCAGACCAGAGTCCATTTATCTCCATACGTCAACAGGGCTGGTAGAAGAGAGGCTTTCAGCCAGTCACATTATGGTCAGTTTAAAGAGTCTGCTCCACCAGACATGAGTTAATGGGCTACTGATGGACATTCAAAAGCAGGTGCTGTTTTTGTTGGCGGGAGCTTTGGACAAAAAGCCAAAGGCTGCTCCCTGACTTAGAGCTGTAGTATTTATAAAGCTCTGCGCAGACTTTTAATTTAAGAAATGGCGTTCCTGCTCGCATGTTTGTTCTTATGGTTTGTTTCCGCAAGCTAGCTAGCAGTTAAGAACGTCTTGAAGAACTCAAGGCAAAGAGGGAAACCAACCAAACTGAAGCTGGCTGAACGGCCGGTTAAAATGACACCTTGATTTGTAACTTTGGTTGTTTTCTTTTAATTTTCATGTCTTATGGTCGTTGCGTTAGCTTTTCTGGGCATGTCAACACCTCGCCTCTTTTATGTTCAGCCTAATAGTGATAGTATTCTTTCTATTTATTTGGGCTGATATTCTTAATGTTGGTGGTTATGGTGTTTGGCATTTGTTGAATTGTTGCATGCACTAGCCTACATATAGTATTTGCTCCAACAATTCCTTTAAGTATAATCTCTTATACATCTGGGTGAATTTAGTAATAATTTAGGCTACCTGTGTGTTAATATGGTGTGTGGCAGAGGTATGTCCATGATGTGGCTGTGCTCATGGCAATGTAGACCCATGCTGTATTGCAGGGTAATTCGAACATTGTGGCTATCAATACTATGACTATGTTCCATAATTGTAGTGAAAACTACATCTGAAATGACTGACAGGCAGTGGGAATACATCCACAAATTCTCTGATTGCACATCACAGTCATCACAGTCAATCATACAGTTATGCAATGCAATAAAACTCAATCCAAGATGAAACAAGGAAACTGCCAAGACAATTTGCTAACAAAGACCTGGGGAGACTAACAGACACTGATTTACAACAGAGAGAACAATTAGTGATGAAAAGGCTCCAATTAAAATGACTCCCTTTGATCAGCAGAGGGAACGAGGCTTTACCGCGCACACCATCTGCGATAGCGCAGTCAGATCAATCTGAAATGAAATAATTATGGCAAATTAATGGGTGTAAAAGTCACCAATTGATACGCCGAGGATGATTTCATATGTCTAATTGGGAGAGGGAGGAGGATGTGCCCGAACAGTGAGCTGTTTTACAGGATTAAGGAGATGGAGGGGGAGAGACTTCAAGAGATAGACTGACAAGAGACAAAAGAACAGACAGAAAAAAAAATAAAGCTAAGGTTTTGACATCTGCATCACTCTCCTCCTCCAGGAAATGACTGTAGACAGAACGTTAAAGCACACGAATCCTGCCACAGCAATATTCCATAAAGGTGCAATAAATTCATTATGGATTCAAGAGAGGCCGTAATGCTTTCAAATCATTCCCAGTAGGGCCGCGATCAAAACCAACACCCACAAATCAAATTTGGACCAAATAACTGTCAAGTGGTGTAGATTAATGAACGCAATACAAGTCATTTGACGTGAAATGATACCATGCGAGAGTTAAGGCTGGAAAATATGTGTTCATATCGAGATTGGAAAACAAAAGAAAAATACAGCAGCTGCCAAAGACTGTTATTGGATTGTATATTTCTGCTTCTGCGCTCACCTGAAAGCTGTGTGACAGTCCTGGTCGATATTCAAATGCAGACGCTCAAGCATTCTGCGAAGGAGAAAAAAGAGAATAACTGAATAGCTAATGTACCTGACAATGGTGTTGACTTGTTTTGTTGCCTGCTTTAGACAGAGAGAAAAGAAAGTCTCGAAAAAATATGGGTAGAAGCCGCTAGGAAAAGAATGAATGCAAGGAAAAATCAAACTGTTCAGACGGTGGGAAAAAAATGGCAAATTAAACCAGATTTGTACAGTGTATTTACATTTAATGCATTCCTATCATTTCTGATCAAATTACTTCGGTCTCAGATTCCTACGCTTCCTTTTTCTGGAATTTTCTGTGGTTTTTTTTTCCCCCCTCCTCAGCAGAGATGACTGGAACACCTGCTGACTGAACAGGTGTGACGATCTTCCAGGAGAAAAAACAGGCTCCCGCACGCTTCCTCTGAGGAAACCCAAACACCCCGAGTAACTGAGGTGTTAATTAAAAAGAAAAGGGAGAATGTTAAAACAGTGAGAAAAACGCCTGCTCCCCCTCAAGTTCAGCTTGGCTTGGCAGACGGCTGAGCCGGGACGGGAGGTTCATGCTAATTGTCGTGGCCTTTCATTTCGGGGAAGGCACGTCAGAATCCTCAGCGGAGGCTAATTTGTAACTTTCCCTCTGAGTACGTTCAGTCTCTCCTGTTTTTTGTCATGTCAGATATGCCTTCTCCCTCACCTCCTTCTCAATTTCCACAAATAGCCCAAAGAGAGCCTTGATGTATGACGTTCATAAATAAATGGGAAATTCTAATAAGACGCAAAGTTTTTAACCGTTTAAAGTGTCGAAACCTGCTAGGATCTCCATAAACACAACAGCTGTTTTCCTCTAGCTTCATCATTTTTGATAAATCACCTCAATGTGTTATTTTCAAGCCAAAAAAATTCTGCAGCGTATGCATGTGCAACTGTGGTGACAATGAATTGCTTAGATTGCGAAAGCGCTTCACATGGTCAAGCCATGTCCATCTGTCGGATTATTTATCACGCCATTTGTGGCGTTGAATGTGGGGGGAAAAAATTACAAATTATGGAAAGGAAAAAAATTAAAAGAAAAAAGTTTTTGGGCAGCTGTGATGAAATGAGGCCTGTGAGTAAATGAGGCATCTGAGTATGTGTGTGGGTGGGCGGTGGGGGGCAGTGCCCACAGTCACGTTTTCCTGCTGACATCACCAACGCCAGCTGAATCAGAGATCATGATGAGGACAGAGAGGCTGCCACGTTCCTCTGCAGCAGGACGCTGACTGTCTGTCTCGCTCTCTGTATTTCATTCATTTGAATACGCAGAGGAACACACACAAACAGTCACACACACACACACACACGCAAGTCCTCCATTAAAGGAGCTCCATCACCAGCGATGTGGGAGGGTGGTGTGTGTGCATGTGTGTGAGTGGGGTTGTGGTTAGCTGACTCACTCACTCACTCACTCACTCACACTCACACACACACACACACACACACACATACACACACACACACGTGCGCACCCTCATATGGAGACGGAGATGCACACGCACACACACACACAAAGGTACAGTAAGTGGGAACATACAAAAGAGAGATAAAGATGGACACACTTGTCTTACCTTGTGAGGACACTCCTTGACTGTCATAAATAAATGCCTAACCTAAACCTAATTCTATCCTGAAGCTTAAAACCAAGTCTTCAAGCCAAAATTTGTCCGCGCAACAATAGAAAGACGCACACATGCACTTAAACACGCACACAGTGAGTGTTATAGTTAAATTGTGGTCGTCGTGTACCCCCCACCATCGTCCCCTCCCCTTCTCTGTCTGCCTCCTGTTTACTTTAAGCACATGTTTTCCTTTGTGGCTTGTTTGAAGGGGGTGAGGTCTGCCTGCAGAGCTTCACTATTCTCCCAGGAGCATGTCTGTGTTGTGGCCTGCCATCCATGTGCGTGTGTGTGTGTGTGTGTGTGTGTGTGTGTGTGTGAATATAGTGGCTTTTAACAGGGGATAAACATTACCTCAAATGATTTTTCAGTGTTTTGGAGTGTGTTAATTCTACTGTGCTCTGTTTTCAGTCAACTTTAAAGAGCAGTCAGGGGACAAGATGTGTCATTTCATCCTCGTCTGTGTATTAATACACATGGTTGTACTCAACAATAGAAGACAAACACAAACATGGTGCTGCTCACGCTTCACATATGCAAATAAAAACATGCTCTTTCTTCCAGCTTGGGAGTCGATGATATCTCTCCCTGACTCCACCTGGCCAGCTCCCTGTGAATGACACAGCTCTTTGTGTGTGTTTTTTTTTTAAATAACAATTCGGACTATGATTAGTTAAGAGTCGTTTTTTGAAAGTGCATGTGCCACTCAAACTTTCCTCTTAGGCTACATCTACACTACCACGTTTTCATTTTAAAACGGCGTTTTCAAGCGAAAACAACCTCCATCCGGACGACCGTTTGAGCTCCGTATCAGAAGGAACGTCCTTCCAGACTATCACACCTGAAAACGCATACATACCTGAGCAATCACCTACACTGGGCATGCGCGAGCGGGTGTAAACAGGAAGCAGAATGTCTTCTCTGCAGTTCATTAGTTACAAAAATACTACGAACGAGCAACAGCAAAGACAGTTGAAGTATTGAAATGCAAAATTTAAATGCACAACAGCTGAAGGGAAAGACGACAAGGTCAGTGACTTCTATTTCATTATCTGTGTTCAATTCACCCTTGGTATTCGAGGCTAATAAGACCCAATCAGGGAGCGACAGTGGGTGTCTAAGTCATTGTTTCCAAAGGTCTCTGTTTAAGCCCGTCCAGACTACAAAGCAACCCCAGAGTTTTCAAAGTAAAACGGGGGCCAGCGGCGTTTCCAAAAGTCTCTGTTTTTGTTGCTTGAAAACTGTGCAGTAGTGAGGACGTAGCCTTAGATTTCATTTCCTTTGTAAATGCCATTAAAAGTATCTTTAGAGAGACACATGTCAACGAAGAAATTTCAACAATTTTACCCTTTTTACACCAAAATGATCTCATCTAAGCGAGTTTTTTTTTAAACAGGTGTAAACACAGTTTTTTTCACTTACAGAGCACAGACGCAGACACATGGGTGTTTGATTTACATCACCGCTGATCAGAACCGGAGACAATAAATACCCTCGACTACTGCAGAGTCATTTGACCCGGGAGTGAATGCAGATTGTACCTTTTCACATTGCCGTCAAAAACCAGATGTTAGCAGATCTTTTGACCAGGGTAAAGGGGGCTTTATTTACGGCAGCAGAGTCGTGAGGAGGGTGGGGGGTGGATAGCAGTCGTACGAAGCGCATGACTGTCACGTCAGATGTCGGGGTTCACATCCACACTCCAAACTGTGGTTTGGTTTCAGCAACAAAAGCCCTTTGGTTAGGGTTAGGGAAAGATGGTGGTTTTGGTTAAATGTAAATAAAAAAAAAACATTGTGTCTGAAGTTACTGTGCCCTGCTGGTTTGAGTTGCTGCACAACATTTATCGCATTTACTTGCTGTCAGGAAAACAGACACATCACCTTAAGTACAAATTTGATCTCAGCACAGTCCAGTTCAATCGAATATCTTAGCAAATGGCCAAAACAGATCTATATATCAACATATATATCAACATACAAGCAGGATGTATAGGTGTATAGATTGTTATTAGTGGTGTGTGTGCCCTGGTCTTCTAACGCCTCTCAGGAAAAACAGTATATCTCATTTGGGTTTTCTGAGTGCTCTATCCATGCGGAATAGAAACAGGTGTTATCTGTTGTCAATAATTACTGTGTATACTTCTGTGCGTGTGTGTGTGGTCCCATATGGTTATGATGGGTATTTGGACAGGTGACAACATGTCAAAAACTTGAAAAGAAAACAACAGGCCTGATGAATTCCCTTGCTTCCTCATGACTGTTTTTGCGAGGAGATGAAATCTCTCCTCCAAACCAGGTTGTTCTCTTACACATTGTGGGCTTTCTATTTGATTTTTCAGTGGTTTTGCTTCACCACACACACACACATCACTCTGTATTGTTTGTCTTGCTCTTTCACTGTTTATCTTTTGTGTGTACGTTTGCGTTTGATTGTGTTGTGCATCTCTGGATGGTAAGAAGAAGCAAATAAGTCACAATTGTATCATAGACTTAATGCAAATTACACTTTTATTGAGTCCATCAAAAACACAATCTGCCTTTCAAGCAATACAATGTTACATCAAGGCAGCTAATATGCAGCCGTTATCATTCAGAAAAAAGGCTTTGGTAGAAATATCCTTTAATACTGTCATATCTAAATAAAACTAAGTATTTCAGCCGGCAGGTTTTTTGTAGAATGACAATAAGGTAACAAAATGAAAAGCCATTTACTTTTCAACTCAGGGGTCTGTACTGTAAGCACGCTCACTCAACAAGTGTACCACAAGCATCCTAAAATGACACTAAGCTCTGAATGCAGTGCTTTGAATTGAGAGGAACTTTTTTTTTTTTATTTATGGTTTTGCATTGTGCTTCAATGTTCAGACTTCCTGTAGTAGTCTCTCCAAAACAAAGGCAACAATGCTTCGCTGGTACAACCCCACCTCCGCCTTCCACGTGTAACAAATACTTCCCCAGCGGACTCTCCCCCCGGTGAACACAATCAAATAAACAATACGGCTTCTTTTACTGAAAACCAGAGTGCCTATTAGAGAGAGCAAACGACCTGATTGTTGATTGTGTTAGCATGTCTGAGTGCCTCACTAAATTGCCCACAAGGGTTGAAGGCAGGAGAGAATAGGGAGGGGAGGGAGCAGAGAAGGAGAGGAAAAAAAAAAAGAAAAAACAAAACTCTTGACTTCTAGATGAGAGGGAATAAAATGAGTGCTCGTTTTTGAGACACAGGAATAGATAAGCCGGGGTTCTGGGGTTGGAGCGTGATTACAGAGCTATTGTTGTTGTTGGAATATATCATATCGCAGCGTCTCCTGCAGCCTTGGCTAAATAAATCTGTCGTAATCCCCCTAGTGAGCCCCGGCGGCTTCGCGCGCGCCTACTTAACCAGGCTAATTAAAACTCTTCCTTGTCTTGCTTTCCCCTAAATTTACATGCCAGCTTCTGTCTGTGAGGTTGCAGAAGGCTCCATTGGTGGGATGCATCTTCCCTTCCTCTCTCCCACAGTGCATGCACACACTGTTTAAAAAAAAAAAAAAAAGTGCGGGGGAGCAGAGGAACAATGTGAAAACTTGCCAGGAAATGTGCGTAGGAATTGTCCTTGTGTGATCTAAATATGGGGCATTTTATTGATGACCCACTTTATCAGGAGGCACGAGAAAGAATGAGGAGAGCTGGGAAAAGTGACTTCACACATGCACACACACGCACACACACACGGCACTCAGCTTTATCAGCTCAACAATTATTGTCACCGGGCTAATTATGAAAGGCAATTAGTACTGCTTACATGGCAGGGGAAGGAAAGATGGAGAGAGAGAAAAAGAAGGAGAGAGAGAGGGGCATGTTTTTTTTTTTTTTTTCCTCAGCACAACATTTTAAGATTTGCATCTTGAAAATTGGATAGAGGGGAACTGTAGGGGTTTCCTGGGAAATAAAGCGTCCTCACATGGGAGTGCTTGTCACTTAATCATCTGGATTTGTTCAAGGTGACATGGTGATGCACTTGGGAGCCCGCGGTCCAATTCCTCCTCTGGGGTGGAGGAGCTTAATGAATGGATGTGTCCTCGGGCGACCTGCGAGTTCCACTCCTCGTGGCGTGAAAGATGGATGAGGAATTTTATGACATTTTTTTTTTTTTTTTACTTATCACATTGTGTACAGCGGAGAGACACGGGGCTGATGGGAGATAAAGAGGATAATGTGTGGTCAAGGATGTGAGTCTGGTTTAAATCCATTGTCATGAAGCTACAGGAACAAGGGGAAATGTCATGAATTCTGTGACAATAGACACAGCAATAATAGACTGATGGATATTTTACTGATTGCAACCACAATCTCTCATTTTTGGAACTGATATATTGTAATAATATCAAATACTAATATGAATTTTAAAATACAGATCCTGTGTTGTTGCCTGGATAAGGAAAAACTGTGAAAACCCTCGCTCACTGTACGGTACTAATGTTTTCTACTTGCGCTGCGTTAGTTGTAGAGAGCGCCTGTAAATGTGTGTTTAGCTTTACTGAAACACACAAACAAAATGTGATCACAGGCAGTCGGGTGCAACAGAGTGATGGTTTAACCTGCTGAGACCAAGCGGATTATCCAGTCATTGACTGCCATGATAATATACGCATACCAACAACCACAAAGTGCAACTTCACACAACCGTCCCGCTACATGTTCTGTCTTGATGTAGTTTGTTTTATGCAAGCCTTACAGGAATTGTGCTTGCATGTCATCATAAAGGAGTCACATGAAACCAAAGTATGAGCTGATCTATCCGGATGCAGCGTTACTTCCCTTCCCTTTCTTCTTTTCTTCCTTTAATCATCCATAGTATTTCTCTCTGACACACACCAACACAACTTCAATTAATCTGAGATAGTGCCCATACTGATGAAACACAAATTAAATACACCATTAGACTCACAGTTATTTACAGCCACATTAACGCTACATGTATGTAAATAATTGCTTTATGCACAGGGGTATTAAATCTGAACAGATATTTTTTTCTGTGTCACTATCTGAGCTGAAGCAATCTCAATCATTAATCTTAGAATAACTTCTCAAGAACTCTCTACAGATGCCGATTTTGGAGTATCTGTACTCTACTCGAGTATTATATTTTTTGGAAACTTACGACTTTTATTCCACTACACTTAAAAGACAAATATTTTCGTTTTTATTCCACTTCATTTCTATGATTTTTATGCCTCCGTGCCGGCGACAGCCAGTGTCAGAGGCATATTCTTTTTGGCTTGTCAGTCCGTCTATCCCATTCTTCTATAATATCTCAGTAATGCCTGGACAGAACTTCTTCAAATTTGGCACAGACATTCACTAGAAAACAAGGATGAACTTCTTTGGTGATCAAAGGTCAAAGGTCAAGGTCGTGGTGACCTCACAAAACGTGGTTGGGTTGCACCACACCCACCATTGAACTTGAAACCCTTAAGTTTGATCTCAGCTATACACCTGTAAAGTTGCCTGACTGTCTTATAACAAAACTGGTCCACATACAAACACCTGCAAAAGTACTCAAAACTTCCCGTCTCCAGCGCCACATCTTGCCATGATAATACACACACAAAGACGTGCAGACTCACAAGGTGAAAACAACACCTTTCCCGCTGTTGTGGCTGGTAATGGCAATCTTAATGTGTCGTAAAAAGTCATAATGTACCACAATGCTTCAGAGAAAACAGAGATCGCTAAACCAACACCATTCAGCACCTGATCTGAGAAGAGAAAAAAAAAATTAAATAAATAAATAAAGAGCTGCACAGGACTAATGGAGGACTGCTGTGCCTCACTGGAGCGACTGGCCTAATTGGAGCAATTGGAGATGGACACTCACTGCCATCAATCACAACACCTCAGATGGGTTTTGGAAGGATTTCAACAAGGGAAGAGGGACAGAGAAAGACTTAGGCAAAGCACGGGCAGTCAGGTGTGCACTTTAGTGTGTGCGTGTGCAGAATTTGTGGGGTGGCGGGGGGTTGAATTTGATGCCTTGCCAAAGTAGGATTTTCCCCGGGTGAAACCTGAGGCTTTTGAAACAGCAGGCTGCAGAGTCGGCAGGCCTGGGTTTAGGGTGGTGGTGCCGGTGGAGGTGGGGTGGGGGGTAACTTGTCATCTGTAATGGAGGAATGTGGGGCCGTCTCACTGGGGCAGGGTATTCCCTTTCACTCTCGGTTAGAAAGAGAAAGAACTGCAGCAGGAGAGGGAAGGGCTGGGTGGAGTTGGGCCTCTTTTTCAGAACGTTTGAGGGCTGGACGTCGTGTTCCAGTGGCCTATTTTCAATTCCTAGAAACTCCAGACAAGCTGAGCCTCCGCAAGGTAACGCTGCTGAACAAACTCCTGACTAATGCAATCTGAGCCGTAAGCACACGTTCACTTAAATCTATTACAGCAGATTTAGCAAATTAAAACCAGTTCGGCTCATTCTACTCTAATCAAGTTTAGTCAAACCCGATTAATCATATGTTATCCAATCAAATTCAGTCCATGCAGACGAATCCAGACAACTGCTCAAAATGTGGTCTGCTTTAATAAAAGCAACATTCTTGTAATCAATCCAGAACCACCTGATTGCAGTAATGATTTAACCACATTAATAGAATTGTTTTGGAGCAGGCAATCATAGAAAATTTAATTTGTTCAGTGTCATGCAACCCTGGAAGTACAAGAAAATATTTCAACACCTTTGCAGAAAATCTACAACACTGCAGCTCACATGGCGGTGACTGGTGAAAGAGAGTTATATTCTTCAGACAGAGTTTGAATGTCTGCGCTTTCTGGAAGACACAACTTCTAATTTCTTAGTAGCCACTAAGAAGTAGTCTTAGTGGTAGTCGGAATCTCTAAAACATACAGAGGCTCAGCTGCGGCTACAGGACAGTGAAAGTGCAGCGAAAGATTTCAGAAAGATGTCCCGCAGATGTGAGCCCACATGTGTTTTTTTTTTGTTTTTTTTTTCCCTGAAGGATGTGGAAGCATCGACAGCGAAGGATAAGCTCCAAATGTGGAATGCCATTAACAAGATCAATGCCTTCCTCTGTGAATATGCTATGTTTTCATGTTTTATGGTTACGGGTTTGAAGATGGAAGCAGTGATGTCAGGTTGAGTGCCAGGTTGGGGCTGGGTTCATCTGTGGTTCAATTCACTTGAGGCTTCCTCCGGTGCGAGTAGCTTGGCGTGTCTCTTCTAAGTGTGTGTGTGTGTGTGTGTGTGTGTGTGTGTGTGTGTAAATGTTTGCAAGTCTGTATGTGTTTGGCTGTGGGTGTGTGAAGTGTCTAAACTGTGATTCACTGTTATCTGTTGATCCTCTGTATCTCGATATGCCCACTCTCGCTTTTTATCCTACACAACGCTCACACACACACACACACACACACACACACACACACACACACACACACACACACACACACACACACACACACCATTCCCCTTTCATCATGCTCTTTCACTCCCTCATGATTAATTTTCCCTTCTAGATTTGAGTAAAAAAAGTCAGGGAACATACTGTATTTACACAATGAAATAATTAGAAACACATTTTGGCAAGTGTTTGGAAAGAAAACAACAACAACAACAAAAAAAACAGGGTCCATTCAGATTGGAGACCTGCTCTTGCCGCCTTTGCCCCTGGCATCTGTCACCAACATCAAATGGAAAACTTAAAAAAAAACAAAAAAAAAAACACACACACAACTGAGTTGTATTTATTTTGGTGTAATCATTAGGATTAAGCCGGTGCAGAAACGCATTAATTCTTAATCCTTCCCGTGTCCCCTCTCCCTATCCCATCTTCTCCCTTGTTCCCCCCACCTCTCCCTTCTCCTCTTCTCCCCCCCCCCATGCTTTACAGCACCAAACGCTTTTAATTTGTCAGGGAGGGGGTGGAGGAGTTCGGGGTGGGGTGGGGGGGTTAGTTAGAGGCACTCGTTCAGAGCAGCTTTGAGCCTCTGCCAAGCTCTCGTTCGCATTGTGCTGCTTACAGCTGGGCTTGCCCTCCTTCCCTGCTCTCTCCCTCTTTCTCCGCTCTGTTCTTCGTCTCCCTTTCTTTTCTTTTTTTTCCTTTTCTCTTTTTGTGTGTGTGTGTGTGTGTGTGTGTGTGCAGCGCTGTCTGCTTTTCTTAATGGTTTCTGCTACAGGGAGTTAGAGAGAAGAAGGGGGTCACTTGTCATGGGGCCAACTTTCGGGGTTTCCATCCCTTCTGCATGGACACACACACAAAAGACACTCATGCACATACACAGACGCACAAGCACACACACACACACCAGTGGCAATAAACACCAGGGAGGCAAGATGGGGAGGAGGGACAAGGGGTTGAGGAGAGAGACAGAAGGGGGGAAGAGGGAGGTGAAGGGGGCAACATGGCACACTCTTTTGAGGCAACCTCACAGCTCTGCTTTCACTTTCTCTCCCTTTCCTCTTTCTTTACTTCCTCAGTTCTCTTTCCAGGTTTTTAGAGAAGTTGAACGAAGAGTAGAAAAAAAGAAAAGAAAAAAGAAACTAACAGAACAATCTCGGACTCTTATTAAGTCAGTAACAAACTAAAACACAGTCCACGAAAGACATGATCAATGGATGAAATAGAGTGAGAGACAGAATAAAAGAGGCAGTTTCAGAGATAGGAAGCACGAACGCTGCGGAAGAAAAGACAGAGATAGAGAGAAAAGAGGGAGGCAGATGAAATGAGAGAGATAAAGAGGGGCAAAGCGAGACAGGGAGGCAGCAGAGAAACTCCAATAAAGGCACAGATCAGATAACGGCGTCTCTGAGGACTTCCAAATGTCCCTTTATCTCGGCAAGAAATGCTGATATTAAAAACCAGACAAAGATAGCGCGCCGTCATTTGCTGCCTTTACCAAGTAGTGACTTATTACTGTAAATTGGATAAGAAAATACTCATCGAGGCTCGTCTCCAACACACTTAGTGACTAAAGTTTCCTCTTCCGACGTCTCGTTGTGTCATTCTGACGGCACACTGAAAAAGCTTCGAAGGAGAGAGGCCTGACACATTTCTTGGGTAAAAACCACACACTTAGTCAGGGCTTACTGACTCATCCTGTGGGCTGTTTTGCTAGTCATGTTATCCCACAGTATCAGGTGTGTACTTTGTTGGATGCCAGATGTCGCCTACATATGTGAAAGACACATTTAGTTCTGTTTGAATGGAGAAGAATAGAGGAAAATCTTTTATATGAGAATGGGATTGTGTCTGATTCAAAGCCCAGTTTACTGTAAAAATGCTTCAGCTATGTCGTTGGTTAACGGTCTAATGGGTGAGTAATGGTTGAGTTAGCGCCAACTGAATCAGACACACTCACGCGTCAGTCTTTTAAGGGTGAATCTATTTTGTGATTGCAGGGAAGCTCATGTGACAATACCAACCTCACTATGACTTCCAAGAATTGCCCTAACAGACAAAATAGCCCGTGAACTTTCCCTAGATGATACTTTCCTTTTCATGCAATCTTTACCGCATTTTACAAAAAGAAGCAAAAACAGATGACTAACAGGAACACACTGTGGGAAACACTGGACTGGAGCTCTGTCATCCAAACTAATGAAATCCTAAATGAAACATCTTCACAACCATCAGCTGGTGCCATATCCAGCGCACAAAGTGCTACTGCCAAAGTAGGAAAAAAAAAAAAAAAAAAAATCACATTTAATTTGAATAACAAATGAATCCTTTTAGTGGGAGTGCTGCAATTTTCCTCAACGTGTGTGGATAATGATCTGACTTCCAAAGGGATCAGATTGAGTTAGGTAAAGGTTGCATTACCATGACAACTTGAAGAGGAGGCAGTTGATGGAGGTGGGGGGGGGGATTTCACTGAACATGGACTCATGAGAACCAGCAGTGAAGGACACCAAGGCTTTGCATGTAGGTCAGCGTCATTCCAGCCCTTCCTTTGGACATAACCGAGCCTTGTATCAAGAAAACAAAAATACGGAGAATCATCTGTTTGCAAGCACGCGGGTAAGTTCGTTTTTACCTCCCACTTTTAATTTAAAACTGTGTAAGACGTAGCAGCAGACTGAATGTGTAGCAACACAGAGGCCTAATCAGTTATGTTACAGTCACACACTCAGCGACGTGTGGAGGGAGCTAAATGAAACAATGTGCTCAGGATGTACTCAGCGGCAGCACACATATGTAAATGTGGCTTGGCTCGGCTCAGCTCAGCTCAGGGCAGTTCGGCCCTCCTCGGCTCTCTACCTCCAGCCTCTTAAAAGCGCAGGAGGAAACATGACCGTGCAGTGACTCCTCCAGGCTTACACTTCGCTCTAATCGCCTGGGAAAACAGGAAATTGCGGTCTTGGAAAATGTAATGTTTATACTTAGATCACATTTACACGAGAGAACCCTCCCCCACCTCAACCCTCCTTTTGTTATTTGATTTTCCTATTCTTCTTGTTCTCGTCTTTTTTTTTTTTTTTTTTTTTTTTTTTTTACTACCTTCCAAAATTTTTTAAAAAAAAAACCTGATTTAAAGGGCAATGAAAGGACACATGTTTGATTGCTGCAGTTGCATTTAACAGCAACTTTGCAGAGGAAATCAAATCATCCGCTCTAACTCTGCCTCTAAATAAGTTAAAAACACACTGTTCCACAGCTTGAGCGAACTGAAACCTACAAACATGAGACATGAGAAGATTGATGCTCGGGTGAGGTGCGAGAGGCTCAAATTTTCATGCAAACTTAACATTTGTCAACGGAATATGATTCAAACCCATCGCTCAGCCTTACCATCCATGAAAGGCTTCAACTACCGTGGCCAGAGTTGGCGCACATCCAGTCATGTGCTCGCTCTGTTTCTCTGTCACTCCGCTCTTCACTCCTCACTTCGCGCTCTCACCGATGCCTTCCCGCAATCTTCACAAAACACTTGATATTTGACTCTTCCAAGCGGAGTCGAAACGTTGGACAGACGTTGGAGTCATTGCTCATTTTTGATGGCGTTGGCATGAGACATTTGGAAGATGTTGGATTTTGGTTACTTCACAACACAACTTAAAACCAACAAAATATCACCCTCAGCTGTCGCCAGTGTTTTATGTCCAGTAGAGTTGTGCCAATGGACGATGATACCAGTGATCGGCGATTATCAGAATGATCACCTATTGCTCACGCCTTTGCAAATCTCAAGGCGATATTTGACTTGTTTTCCCATTAATATGGTAACTTATTATTTGTAGTAGTAATACAAAACTTAATTGTGCTTGCCACAGTTTAATGTATGTAACTGCATATCACCAATGCTTGCAACATGCATGCACACGCTCCGTTCAGATGATTGTAATGAAGCTGCTTGTCGTGTGTAGGAGCTGCTGTGATTTAAGAGCGGAGGAGATCGACAGACAGACAGAACACATCATTTAGTTCAGTTTCTTATCCTGCTGCTTTTTATGGCTGTAAATAGATCTTCTGGAGTCAATGAGGGAGACAGGCAGCAGAACGGGGCACACCAGGGCCGCGGGAAGATGTTTTAAGTTTGGGGTGCTGTAGTGGGAGGAGCATTTTTGCAAATACATGTTGGAGCTTATTTGTAAAAACTCATATTTGGCGTCTCTCCATACAAATACAACACAGGCCTACAACAATGCTACTACAACACAGACCAAAACAACAACATCAACAACAAGGTCTATGAAACACAGAAACCATAACCAATGCCATAGCTTTGCAATACACACGTCCAAAAGCCCATATCCAAATATGCACATTTTTCTCAACAAAGGTATATTAGTGTGCTGTTTTAAATTCTTGACAACTAAATTATCAACTGCTCTGTGGCAGCTTGCAATACTGCACCATCAAATGTATGCCTGTATTGTAACAGTGCAAAAGCTCATTGCTCACAGCACACAAGACCATATCCAAATATGCACAGCAAATGTATCGGTGTGATGTTGAAATGTATCGACAACGGACTATTAAACTGCTCGGCGGCAGTTTGAAATAAACCGAATATCTTACCTTGAGCTGCAGACGATGTGCCCCAGTAGTTGCAATAATCCAAAGGTGGCCCTGCGCTCGGGCGTTGGGTATGGACCGGGCATGGATGTCCAATGAGTTCAAACTGTCACCGTGGACATGCATGAAGGAGAGGTGAGTCCGTCTCTTCCGGGTCATGGTGTTGCGTAGCCATGTTTTCTCCATCACGTGTAGTGTCACCCCTGAAGCCGGTCTCCTTATCTGATGGATCTGAACAGTAGATCCGAAACGTGTCGTGCGGTTTCTCTGCTGTTTGGCAGCAGCGGCAGCAGCAGACAAGAGGGCGTCGATCGGTACATTCATTAACAGCATACCTTTGTATTGCGTCGGTGAGCAACTTCGATCTCTCGTGCTCTTTGAATTTTTCAATTGCCTTACGCCATTTTTAAAGCCGCCCTCCAAAAAGGGGGTTTGTCAAACCTGATAACTACGTCATGTAATAAAGCCACTTTCATTCAGCAAACCAAACTGTAAAAGCGCGGCTGAAAGTTTCTTTCCTAAAACGTCTTACGAGCAGAGGAGTGTAATCGTCTGTCAGGCAGTTTCTCAGGGGGACGACAGGCTGACCGGACTGTGGTTACGATCGTGCAACGCAAATGTTCTGTTGACGTTGGGATAAGAGGTTGAAGTTTGGTCATCTGATGTCACAACCTACAGTCAACCAAATATCAAAGTCAAAGTTGTTTTTATTTTTGTGTCTATTGGAGAATCCTTTGTAAATATATATATATATATATATATATGCTTGTTTTAATTTCTTCACCCACGTTGTAGCTCATAACTGGGCCCACGTCCCGCGGCTAGCTGTAACACTACCTGCACAACTTCCTGATCCCTGCCATCAATCATGCGGCTCCCTTCCTCTCCACAGCTTTCATACTGGCCTAAAGCCCTTACTCCCCATTTCATGGATCATGGACCTCCTGCATACTTGTGTGTGTGTGTGTGTGTGTGTGTGTGTGTGTGTGTGTGCGCGCGCGCGCGCGCGCGTATTTGCATGAATGATGAGAAACAGAGACCGAGAAGTGTAACTTGATCTCTGGACATCTTGAGTGCCTTGCCTCTGTTTCGTTTGGGATGTGAATGGCAGACAGGTGAACACACCTGGAGCCCTGAGGCACCTCATGCATGCAGGCATACATACACACACACACACACACACACACACACACACACACACACACACACACACACACACACACACACACACACACACACACACACCCTCTCCATTCCCAAGCCTGCTCTAATGCCTCTCTTAATGCCCTGGAGTTAAGGGGCAAGTCTCTTTGGTGTCTCTTTTACAGGGTTGTGAAGTGTTGACAGTTGCACATTATGGAGACAAATTGAGGCCCAGAGTTTAGCGCGTCTCCAGACGTCGTAGATGGATGTTTCAAAACACTCCGAGGATAATCTAGATGGAATCTAAGACTTTTTTTTGGAGAAATCTCTGCCGTCTTGGCTCACAGCATGCTGGAATGACAAATGAGGATGCTGATACAAAAACCTCCACATGATTCCCCCCCCCCCCCCATGTTTTATTGGTGCAACAGAAAATACCAAAAGTGATGCGGAGCGTTGAAATGACAAGAGTGGGCAGAAAAAAGGAGCAGCAGTGGAGAGAGGGTGAGAGTGTGGAGCGGCAGTGAGAGGAGCGCACAGAAATCTAGTTTTACAAACCTTTTAGTCTGATACAATAATGTCAGTTGTTATTTTATCTTGGCACAGGAAATAGACTCTCTGGAAGTTATTTTCACAGACGACTTGCTGTGGCTGTCTACATGGTTGGAGTAAAGGGTGCCTGGATACATGGTGGTCAGGTGGTCCCCTCTGATTTGCATATAAATACAGAGAAATTTTTAGCGTTGGCGGTAGTGGGGGGGGGCAGACGAGGGTTAAGTGGTTGCGCTGAGTTGGTTTACCCAGCAAGCCTTGATTTAGTCTGTGGCGAAGGGTAAAGCTATCATTAGGAACTCACCAGGCTCACCGCCACTGAACACTGATAATATACCAGTCTGGTGAAGTGTGCTGGAGAGGAGCAGCTCACTGCAAGTTTGTTCAAACTTCTCTAAATTTTCTATTCGCTTCTGTTCTTTTGTTTGTACAGAGAAAAGAAAAACTGTCTCCAGCAGTTTCTCTGCTGGGGTTATAAGTTCGATAATAAATATGCTTTGTGATTTTTTTAGATAAGGCTTTTTTCATGTAACTTGGTTTAATTTTGACAGCAAAACAGCATTTTTTTCAGTTGTATATGATTTGAAAATATTTTATTTCTGAAAAAGAAGACATTTTAACTATTCAGTTTAAAATTTTTTAATGGTCTTGTTAATGTGGGACAACAAAGTATTTTGAAGTCAATTTCTTGAAATATGCTTTTTAGTCATTTAGCAGTGACGCGTTTATGCCATTGTACTGATAGTGACGAACAGATGTATAAGCAAGTATGTATCACAGTCGGATGGGTAGATGAATGGATGAATAACTATCATATAATTTTGCTTATTGCACATAAAATTATAACATACTTTGTTATTTAGAGTGTCACTTAAAAGACTCATAAACAATTCAACACTAATAAAAAAGGTAACAGCACATCTAAATATCAACACAGATGTGGCAATGAGAAGAAAAATTACCCTGCATTGAGTTTACAAGTCTTTTCCCCTAACCGTTCTCGAGCCCACTGAAATATTAAATATTTAAATAACCAATCTTTGGTCGTCATCTATATTTAAAAAGTCTACTTCTTTTACAAGTTTACAAAATATCTTGCAAAAAAATGTATTAAAAAGCACACAATGCTCATTTGAACTGTTTGATCACCCCTCATTTCTCAATCAGTCAGTCAGTGGTGTAGAAAACCTCAAAGAAAGCAGTTATGTTTCATGTTAATTGACCGAGGTGTATCAGGCTTGCACTGCTGTATGTCTTAGTCCTTTGACATGATTATATGTGCCTCGAGTGAATGTGTGTGTGTGTTTTTCTATAATGACTTAAGAATCTTACAACTATTTTACAAATCACAACATTAATCTTTAATGTTCTCTCCAATGATTCCCAGATTCAGAAACTATACAGAAGTCCATCATTCAAAAAGCCACAGGGTTTATACAAGAATCCGAGACACAAAAGATGTTGCAACCATAAACCTGATTTGTGTTTGATTAATGAAAACTGTTCAGTTTTTTAGTTTCCTTCTCTTTCTCTAACATGGGAATATTTTCAGCAACAACCTGCTTTACACTGTCGCATACTTTGACACCACTGTGTTGACTTGCCTTTAGAAATAAAGCTGCACATTTTCAGATATGAAGGTGTTGTACTTTATATAAGAAATCACTTTAAAGACAAGAAGAAACAAATAAGAGTGGAGCTTATAACTTATAGTAGCCATAGACTTGATAATTGACACTGACGTGTTCCTTTCATAATAAGTCAATCTATTTATAGCCAGAGCCACTTGAGGTCCCACAATTAGAGCACTGCATCTATAGTAACGGCACATGTAATTAGCAGAGAGTGCGCGCGTGTGTGCGTTCGTGAATGTGTTCATGAGTGTATGCTTAAAGGAAATGGAAGAGAAGTGGCGAGCTTTTTCCTGCCCCTCAGCACCTCTCTGCTTTTGTCTTGCATTTTAAGAGGGGTTCAACCTCATTGTCGACAATAAACACTACAAGAGGAACTTACCACAGCCCTCCCCTTCTCTCTCTCTCTCTCTCTCTCTCTCTCTCTCTCTCACACACACACACACACACACACACACACACACACACACACACTGATCCTTAAATGGCATAATTTGAATTTAAATAGAAGTGTACAGTATTGTGAGTACTGGTGAGTAAAGTGCATCATCCATTAGTGAGGACATCCTTAGGTCTCCTTTAAATAGGCCTAACCCTTTGCTCTGCCTCGCCCGCACTCTCCCTTTCTGGCTTTGTTAGGAGATGACAGGACAACAATGAGAAAATTATCACAATCCTTATCCAGAGGTGTTTTTTTTCTTTTTTTTTTTCTCGTTTAATATTAGATTGCATAAAAATAATTAACCTGGGCTGGCAGAATTAAACAGTAGTCTCTTTGGAAATGAACCAGGTTTTGACCATGAGGCTTTGACAGTTACATTTTTTATATGTTTATGTTTTATATGTTTTATATGTTTTAGCCCACAACACATCACATAAGATTTACATTTTTACTGACTTTAACATTGAATTGATTCTTGATTCTTTATTCTATATGAATCTATTGGTGACACACAGACCAATTTTTATTTTTTGCATAAGAAAAGCACAAAATTAATTTCATTCATGAGTAATAATATCAGAGAATCACACTTAGAATACAAACGGAAAGCAAACATGGAGGTTCTGAAAAAGAAACATGAGCTTCAGCTGATTCCTGCATTAAAAACGTATTTCTTTAGCTGCCAGCTCTGAGACTCTGTGTACTGGAAGCACATTAGAGGCAGAATTTCCAAAAAGGCCCTGGTGCACAGCTGTTTAACCACACAATGATAACATAAGAGACAACAATTTAGGTGAAAATGTGTTTACATACAAGCAAGTTTCACCTCTCAGCAGTTTTCATGTTCACACTGTAGTGGAATGACTGGAAGTAAATGGCTGCAAAAGAAGCTTGGAAATAAATCTACTCATAATATGCTTTTTGGAAATCTCAGAAAGGAATAGTTTGAGATCGTTTTAGTTCTAACCATGACATCAAAGGTTGTCTAACCTCAACAAAGTCCTTATTTCAACCTGAACCTTTTCCTAAACTTCACCAATTAGTGGCTTTTGTGACGAAACCTAACCAAACCATGACCGTCCCACAATCTAAGCTGTGCGTTTATTATTGTTAGCATGATGATGATGTCCGGTAGGGCTGCCGCTGGTACGCTATGGTTCATATCTGAGGGTAGGGACAAGGAACCTATGTGGTCAAACACATCACTTGGAGTGACAGTAAACAGTGAGGCTGATATTCATAAAATAAAATGACAAAACACTGGATTACATACATGGATCACTGCCTGTGAATCCCTTGTGCACAGATTGGCAATTTGAATCCATTTTATTGTTAGTGTGGACACTGCCACTAACGACGAAAACTGTAATATCGATCTACTCACCAGTCCACCTTTACAGCCAGAGAGCACAGACTTTTGTAGAAGTAAACGCGCTAAACCAAACTACAAGTTGGAAGCTTAGTGGTGTTGACATTGAAGTCATGTGACTGCGGTGTTGTTCGTTTATAGCCGTTAGCGTTTTACTTCTAGCGATTGTATTTACACGTCAAAAAAAAAAAAAACATGTTCATTTGTGAAGATTTTCTTGCTGAAGAAAACCTGTAAGTGTCACAAACTTTAGTTTGTCACAGAGCTTATTTTTTGCAATAATCCAAAAGCCAATAGAAAAATCACATAGGCTTTTTGTGGAGGGAACCAGAGGGATGCTAACTTCCGAGATGGTCTTCCAAAATACGTCATCCCCGTAGCACTTTATTACAGAATGTAAATACATTTCATGGTTATTGCTGATAAAGTGCTGACCATTTGCTTTTGGCAGTGGTGTGTAGCCTAAGTGCAAATCCATGGATTTTGTTGGAGAATTAGATCCTCAAAGTGTTGCAACCCTGTCCGGAGTTATATTTTATGTGCAGGGCTATTTCTTTTCTTTTCACACATCTAGGATATTTGCAGTTCATGGACAAATGTTTTACATCACCAGAGAGTACACAGCTGTCTTTAACTAGAAATGAAAAAGACCACTTTCAGTTTTTATTCACTGGCCAAAAACCTAAAACAGATCACAGTATATGTCTCTTTGTTTGAAAGAACTATTGCAGTCAATCACATCAACACTTGGACAATACACTCCAGATTCTGATTGTTTGTTCATTGCATGTGTAGAGGCTTCCAGCTCATTCTTCGCTTGCTCTTCTGGACTGATGATCTGAGGCTGAAATAACGTCAGGGACAGGAAAAAGCTGTTGTGTTATCTTGTCAAAGCATGGGGGCTGTGCAACAATGGCGAAACATGTCCGCTGCCAAAGGAAACGTTTTATACGTAAATTGGGGGTTGATGACACATATTTGATGAACAGAGATGGTTTGAACTATGAGCCTGACACTTCAAAGGGATCGGATTTCCTCACAAGTTTATTTCCAGTTCCTCTCTGCAATGAGTTTTTAGTGGTGTGGGCTTGGCTGAGGGAGAAAGGGAAGGAGAGGGAGATTTCGCACACAGGGACGGACAGATGCATGCAGGCTTGCTCACGCACGCACGCACGCGCGCACACACACACACGCACATGCACAAGAGCTTAGACAGAGTGCTTGCACTTCAAACAAATGGGACTTCATCAGTGTACATCAGTAATGGTTCCAGGCTGCCCCAACAGCCCTAATCATTTCCAGAGGGAGACACAGAGAGACAGAGCTTTTTTTTTTTCTTTCTTCTCATTCTTTTTCGCTAAAACCTCTGTTACAAGTGTACCTTGAGCAAATTAAACATAAAACCAAAATAATTTCAGTACAAATTCTAGCTTGCTAACAGAGACAGGTGAAGGACAAGAAGGAAAAAGAGCTGCGCTTTTACTGAGCGTATATACACTGTGCGCCACGTTTTCTCCGTCTGCATGTTTCTGTGTACATTCAACCTGCGCAGGATACAAGGTATAAACATAATCCCCCAGTGACTACAAGTTAACCTCACAGTAAGTAAGGTAAGTCATGCAAACAAAGATCAGGAGAGGTTACATTCAAGAAAACCGCAAAGGACCTCATTGTTGCAAACAGCTGGCTGTGTGTGATTTGGAACAAAGTGTTGCGGTTTTGCCTTGAATAGCGACATTTTATCTGAATCCTGCTGCAGCCAAGATGTCCTTTTCTTTATGTCCAAAACAAACACGGTGTTTGTCGTTCCTGGGGAAGTTAATGTAGTGTGAATATCCAGAGCAGAATCACTGTGTTTAGAATCAAATGAAGCTGAAAATGGCCAGGTGCTGTAGATACAAAAAAACAAGTCATCAGCCGGGTCAATGTAGGCTGCGACGAAGAATGTGATAATGTTTGTGCACCTGTGGAAAATCTTTTGTGAGGAACCCATGCAGTGTGTTCTTAATTTTGAGAAGAAAAAAAACCAAAAAAAAACGGAGAGTGGGAAGGCTTTTATCCAGAGAGCAGAGAGGAAGGCACAGGAGAGTCCGGCAAGATTCATTGCCATCAGGGGAGTTTGTGCAGCTCAAGAAGCAGCGGATTGAACCACTTAAATATCTGATTGCAACGTGTATGCACGTGTACGTATGTATGCACAAAATGAGCATATAGGATAAATGGGAAGGAAGATGATTTGGCTCCTGTTGAAGTACACGGGCTCACTGGAGGAAATGCAGGTCTGAAAGAAATCCAACAACAGAAAAAAAAAAAAAAAGAAGAAAAAAAATCTCCCTCTTTTTTTTCCCCATATAACAAGGATAAATGGATGGATTGTTTCTCAGACACAAATGGACAGATTTGAGAGAGAGAGAGACCATGTGTGGTGACAGTTGGTCCCATCATGTGACGCCCCTTTGGCAGACCAGTGAGATCTGGGCGTGCTGGTTGGCTGCTTGTCATCGCTAGGTCACGCCTGATTGGACAGTGGTCAACGACACAGCCACACCCCTCTGTGGGGAAGCTAATCTCTAGGTAGCAGGTCCATAAAATAGAAGACAGTGTGTGTGTGTGTGTGTGTGTGTGTGTGTGTGTGTGTGTGTGTGTGTGTGTGTGTGTGTGTGTGAAAGATGGGACCAGTGGAAACTTCCCTATCTGCACGCACAGAGACACACTAATACAGTATCTTCTACACCAACCACCTCTTCTGTTGTCACACACAATCTCTTCCTCTTCTCTCACTACTCTTTTTACACACACACACACACAAACACATACAACCACACACACAAGTTGTGAAACAACCCAGTGTGGGAAATAATTTGCAACACAGATTCCTTGCAATCATTTTGCCCATTTCTCAATGAACTTGCATCGCAAACATCTGGCAAATGATGCGCTTCCACGACAATAATACTGACGCAGTTTACAAGCCATTACGGCCGGCTATGACATTGGAGTGGTGTTTCAGCTGACACACAATTTGTGGTCACAGCTTCATTGCCTTAACAGTCAAAACATAGAACGGTTCTTGACAGTAAATTATTACTGTGCAGAAATGTGGAAACGGCTCTGCAGCCAGTGAGAGGTGAAAGTCTGAGAGCAGAGGGAGAATTCGTCAGCCAGCTCGGCAGATGAGGAAAAAAGCGATTGTAATCAAACGGTGTTCGCGTTCAGTGAGCCGTGTTTAAGGTGATGTACCACTCTGCTAGGAAATAAACACAATGTCTCCAACGCTTTTGCATCTGATCTTGTTCCTCTGTGTGTTTTCCTGATTTGATTTTAATCCAGCATTTCTGTCCTCTTTTATTCCTTTATACTTTAATTGTCTGTTTGATTCCTCTTAACTAATGCAACATCTGCAAGCATCTGCTTTTTCCTTTTCCTTAAATTACAGACTGACTGTGTACAATTTCACATATTACAGTACAATTACAGTGCAAATATTATATGTGTTGCATGTGTGCAAATAATGTTATATTCTTGGCTTGCTATATAGCCTTCAAAAACATGACCACCGAAGGAACTTCAGGTATTTTTAAGTTGATCTCTGAGACTAAAGAAAACATGCATTGAATTTTTTCCCCTCTGTTTTGAAATCTGGAATGGATATGTATTTTTATTTACCATTACTTAGTCAGCTGAATCCCATTGAGATAGGAATCTCATTTTCAAGAGAGACCTGAATGTACACAAAAAACATCATAAAAACAATTCAGATACAGGAACAGATAGTCTGAAAAGAATTTACAATACTTTTTAAATAACAAATAAATACAATAAAATACAAAGTTGTAATAAAAATAACACGCAAAGAACATTGAAAACATATTAAATGCCAAAATTAAAACACGGCTATTCATCCAATGAGAAAAAAAGCCTCATCAATTACAACAACTGCATTCTACAAAGATAAATGTTGTTTCTACAAACTGAAATCATCACCTCGTGCAAACCTGGTGAAAATAAAAACACTGAGGCATCACTCAAACTGTATCTGACTCAAATGTAGGAAGGCAGAAGGTTTTGTTATGCAGCTCCCACAGTGCAACTCGTATCTTCAAAATGACTTAGTCATGACATTGAGAAACAGATGTCCAGTCTCTTCCTCTTTCTCTACCACAGCTCCTACTTTCTTTATCTCTGTCACTTTCATCGCCCCCTCCCATTATATGCGAAGTGTGTGTCGAGCTTGTCGCACACTGCGTGACACGCTGAGCTCGGCTGCTTATCTGGCTTGCTTGTGAAATTGGCCACGATGCTCCAATGATGTGGTCAGACAAGCGGGCTGCACAAAAGACAGGCAGAGGCAGAAGGGGAGAAACGGAGAATCAGAGTGAGGAAGCCTATTTCCTGAGAGGAATATTGATCTGATCATCTCTTCCTCCACTCTTCTAGCTCTAGCTGCCTTCCTCAGACAGCCCTCGAAGGGAGAGGTTGAGTGACAAAGACGGGGGAGAGGATAGAGGCTGAAAGAGAGTGGAGGAGACAGAGAGAAGGAGACAGATAAGGGGGTGACGGCGCCACAGCAGTGTTCTCTCTGCCGGGCCCACAGTTCAGCGCTATACACCAATGGCACCGGGAACAGATTAATAATATATCCACACAATCTCTCAAGTGGTGTGGCTCCCAAGCACTCCATTATAACCACAAGTGCACAAGCTGCAGTAAAGCACTTTAGTCAGCAAGCCCTCGAAATGCTCTATCTGTCCATCTGAAATGCACACCCCTTGTGCTCAAGTTCATCGCTATCAATCACAAGCTATTAGGCCAGAGGAAAAAAAAAGCCACAACTGATAAAAACCCTCACCCAAGTACATCTTAATTGATGCTTCCATATCCATCCTTCATATCCCTGTGGTGCAGCAATGACGTGATCTACAAGCTCATCAGAAGGAAATTAACCAACTCAACAGGCCATGTTTCGTCCAGCGAGACCGACCAAAGAAAGATCCTGAGCCATCTGACCGATCGCATTACAGCACCCAGCCCACTTCCTCTCACTCTCTTCTTGATTCCTCTGGGACAGGTGAACATTTTAGTGCAGCGAGAGCTAGTGTACGGTCTCAGTTGACTATAACATTGTCGAAATCCTTAATGTCCGGTAACGGTTTTCTCTTCATTTGCAAACTGGAAAATCATGCACAATTAGCCACCGTATCATTGTAGTTTATATTTACTTGCATACAAAGTAAAAATAGTTTCAAATTTCACAATGTAGATATGTTGAAAAAAAAAACAAAAAAAAGGACTTGAGTGATCTCTCATTACATACATCCCTTTCAACATTTCCTCTTGTGCCCAGACATTAAGAAAAAAAAAGAAGTAGCTTACATGATGACTACAATTCATACAAGTCAGCTGAACTGAAGTTTATAGATGAAAATGTCATCACCTAAAGCTGCACATTAGTGAGTTTTGCCGGTATCATCATTTAACAAACCTGACAATATAAACTTTTAGTTGTAAGACACATGCATGCATGACAACTTACAACCTAATACTCTGAAATAGGCTGCAGGCCAGTATAATCAGACCCTACAGGTTTACGAGCGTATTCGGTGGGGCCGCTCCTCCTTGTTATCACCGCCCTTCGCCAACTGCAGCCTGTCTGAAAACCTGAGCCTGTCCCCCTGCTGCCATTGGCATGCATGCCGCTAACCTGTAAACAATTCATGAGGGCCCTCTCCATATTTCATGGGGCGGAAATGGATGTTTCATGTCAGGAGTGAGGGAGAGTGGAAAAGGGGAGAGACAAAGCAACAAGATTGAGCGGAGGACCGGTGACAAGAGCTAAAGCAAAGAAACTAGAGGAGGGAGAAAGAGGAGGAGAATGAATTAGGAGTGGGGGGGGGGCCTGTGGGGGGGGGGGGGGGGGGACTGAGGAATCTGTACAATCTGTGCCACTGATTCCCTCACAGCTCATCTCAGATCTCTCCACAATTAACTTCCACCTCACCTCATTCATTCACTGGCCTAGCCTTGCCAGTATGTGGAGCTTCTTGGACTCATTGACACTGGCTGGTGGAAGAGAGAGGACAGAGAAAAATAGAAAAGGATGAAAACAAAGGCCAAGAGAGGAGGAGGAGGAGGAGGAGGGAGAGGAAGAAAGACAGAGATGGAGAAGGAGTTAGACACAATCACTCGGCTCAGCTAATGAATGTATGGCGGCGGGTGGCGGCTCCTCCACAGGGAGCTGCCCTCATAACCGACAGGGCCTGGCTGGGTGTAGTAATTGAAAGTAATGATAATTAATATCATTGGCATAATCACCATTCGTTATTACAGGGAGGATGTTTATGGCTTCCTCTGAAAGGGAGAAATAAGGCACAGTTTGTTCAAAAGAAGGGAATCTCATTAACCTTTTAGCTATCCTAATCTTGTTTAATATCGGGAAGCAGGAAAAGTGGAAAGTGTTTTTGCAGGAGTGGCAAGGTTATTATTAATAAAGATTAAAAAAATTACATGAATTCATATTCCAGTGCTTTTCCTCTCCGCTGAACTGAGAATTGATGTTAAATCTGGATAAATTGGGTTTGATGTCATGGATAACAAGTCGGGATTAACACACACGAGGCTCCTTGCACCGATGGAATATGCATTTTTCAGATATAGGCAGCCATAACATGATACAGCAGAGCATTTGAGAAGCAAATTACACTAGGCAAATATCGGAGATAAGCAGCGGGCCATGACTAGGAACAAAAAAGGTCCTCAATTTATGGTGGCTTCTGGTTCGGGATGTATCAGCCCTACTAATGTTGTCGGAGTCTCCGCGGATTCGAAGGGAGAATGTCAAACTTAGTGCAGAATAAGCGAATGCATATCATGAATATATTTCCATTTGTTTGAGTCAGACATATTATGTATTACCATGGGAAACATGGAGGCAGATTAGTGACATTATGAATTCAGTGGAATGTGAGACAGGGCCGAATTGGTAGAGTTAGTACATGTGAGCGATCGGGCCGAATTCACAGTCACATGTACTGTGTTTTTCGCCACATTTGGCAATCACCACTGTGTACAAGAGAGGTACTGCAATGTGAGTGATATCCTGTGGAGAAGATGGCACTCTTGAATCCTGCATACGAGGGAAAACACATGCGCACACACATACACACACACACACACACTCACACACATAAAAAAAATAAAAAAAATCACCTTTGTCTGTCACGTACCCTCTTTAAAAAACCTATAGTTATTCAGTTAGTTGAAGTACAATTACGTGCCTTTCAATTGCAAATCAGAGCAGAGCAGCGAATCCGAATAGACAATCAAGGAAGGTCGCTTCCAAAAACACAAGCCTCGCGTTAAGCCAACTCCAGCCTATTAGGGAAGGGACATATGTAGCTAAATTACACCGTGCACCCAGGGGATATGCAAATGTGCAGGACCTCCCGCATGACTTACCTTCTTTTTTTCTTTTTTTTTTTTATCATGCAAACCATGTTGGTGTGATAAGCCTCCTATGAAGAAGCACGGGGATATTGCCTCACTATGTGTTTTTTTTTTTGTTTTTTTTGTGAGGAGGTTATCAAATGCTCTACCTAATAACCAAACACTCTAACTTTGCTAATGCCAAAGGATTAATTAAATTGTTCTGATAACGGAAGCTGGATTAGAACACTTTTAAAATGGTCGCTGTGAAAGGTGGGGAGAGGTGGTGAAAATGATTAGACAACTTTCTGTTTAGTTTACTTCAGCATGTGGTGAGTGGGAATGGTAATTTCTCTGTTCTTACCCAGCAAAATGGAAAACGCCAGTTATCATAATTATCATTGCGTCTTGAGCTGTTGTTTAAAGCACATGTCACTGATTTCAAATATACAGTAATTTGTTTTTTGTTTTGTTTTTTTGGACAGAAGTGACTTCTCTTGCATTTTGAATTACTCCTCTTCCTCTGATTGGGCGACTGGAGCAAGAGCTTCTTCGAATAATTAGATATTGATGTGTATCGATTTGCTATAATTGCTGTAATAAAGGGAAAACTCACAAGTAGCTGCTTTCCCTCTGCTGTTTTTTCTTTCTCTATTCTACCTCTCCTTAATAGCCTCCATTTTCAACATCTCTGTCCTCACCCTCTCGCTGTCTTTCATTCTCGCTCATTTCTCCTACAAGCTCACACCCTCTCTTTCTCTCTCCCTCTCAGACCACCCAGACAGCCGTCCCTGTGTGCTCCAGCTGTTCCCCTGCTGTGGCTCGACTTTGTGTTACTTTGTTTCCGCATGGCTACGATTGAGGCAGCCCCCACCGCGACCCATCCAACCCCATTTCTTTCTCCCTCGCACCGTTCTTCCACATGTCCTTTTCCTCTCTCTGCTCATGCCCTCGAAGAATTGGAGAGGGATGGCTTTTGTGTCCAGCGCAGGTGTCCCCGGGCGGGTGAAAAGGGGCGCAGAGGCTGTGGCTGCCTACCGTCGGGGAGGGAGGTTATTCAGCCCGGGATCCCCCACCTGTGGCAGGTCTTGACCCACATGAGTCAGCCAGTCACTCCTGGGCTATAGAACCTTTGTGGCTGAACGCTATTACTCTCTGTGTGGCTAGATACACACAAGAGACCTGCCAATGCTACAACGCAGCTTGTTCCTCATGAGCGAGGTATGCTGAGCTACTCATCCGCACCCTACTCCAGTCCAGACTGGTTTGAGGGTGAGAAAGGAAAAAGAAGGAGTGTCGAATGATGTCAAACTGAATGGGGAAACTGGACTTACAGTGGGAATGGATGAGTAAATACAGATGGGAAAAAAAACACTCTGCATGAATGAGAGCCACATGGTGATCCTATTAAATTTAAAAACACTGGATATGTGAAAAAAAAACAGGAGCATGAGTTAAAATGAGATAATAGAAGAATAGTCAAAAATCAGCTTAACTGGCTCACTGGCATCACTGTAGTAACATCTGTAGTAACACCCAGGTTTTACACAATATCTGCAAGTTTACCCAGGTTTGACTTATCTGGGTTTGCAGTTGCAAGGTGAGCTTGGGGAGAGCCGCCTCATTAGTGGAACACAACAACAGCCTCGGGGGCAGAAATAACAGCAAGTCATCCCTTGACTCTGATCTTCAGACACTTTTGCATTTAGCTTCCAGATGGGTCAACTTAGGGCATAGTGAAAAGCGTGCTGAGCCTAGTTACGTGCCCTGAGGACAGCTTCACCCTGGAGCCCGAGGGCGTGGATATTCCTCCTGCTGATCGTGCCCGACCACACCACAGCCACCACAGCACAGGAAGTGTGATATTCGACATGTGAATTGAATCAGAAAGAGCCACTGCCAAAGGGCTTTCGTGTAACTTTCAAATCTAGGTTGTAGGTTTGGGTTCAACCAAACCTCTATCTGTCTCTGTGTCGTCCTCACTGCTGTACTTATATTTGACAAACTTGATACGAGCCTACGCCACCGGTGCCTGTTTTGTTTCAGCAGGGGATTTCTTACGCTGAAGGTGTCCAATTATCCACGGTAGTAGTGTGGGGACTCTCAAGTCCCTTCAGAGGAGGAAGTGTACATCTGCGAGTGTGTTTGTGTATGTCTGTGTTGGAGGGGCTGTCGAAAAATAAATTGTGTTTGTGATCTCAACGAGTCCCTGAACACTAGAAAGGGAGAGGTGGGTGTGAGGTGGGGGAGGCTGTGTGGAAGGTTAACCCCACTTTAATGAGAGTACTTGTGAGATTCAAATTTCAAATCAGAGTCATTGAAAGCCACCGTGACCCCCAGTCTGTCTACCATTGTCAACACTGCAAAAAAAATTCCCTCCTAAACCAAATTTACTTCAAAAGAGTCAAATATTGTCCGACCACAAAAGTTCTTTCAAATGCTTCATTAGCGTCATCTGAGCAAATAAACTTTAAATGTGAGTTAAAAATGCATGTGCAAGTGCAGGTTTGTCTTCTCATTTAGGTGAGTGTTGGCTTTAATAACTTGTATTATTTTTTGCAGCGCTAATTATGTAGATAGTTTTTAATTGACATGCCCCTTATATGTATTTTTTATTAATCCAAACAAAGAGAGAATTATGAATTAAGATGTCTTGAGATAGAATTTAAATATTCCTTTTATTCTCAAAACAAGTCCAACGACACTTTAACCCCGGATATAATATATGATCACCCTCTCTTAGTACATAGTTATTAACATAGTTATTGCAGTGTAAAACTTCAATTCTCTCTCTTTTCATTCTTTTATATGTAGTATTCAATATCTCCAGTGCTCGTATTACTTAAGAGTTTTAACAGTCTGCATGAAAAAGGAGTGAGCTGTATAAGCCATGATTTTACTGCTTCATTATCCGCCCAACCCACCCTGCCAACACTGGCTCGCTTGTCCCACAGTATCACACTCAGCGAGTTAATTCCATCCCCCCATGCACACACACACACACACACACACACACACACACACACACACACACATATACCTCCTTACTCCTCTTATTGAACAATAAACATAATTTTATGAACCCTGTAGACAATAAGTAGTGAAGAATAAAAGTTCAGGAGTGGTGTTCATGCGTCCTCCTGTAAATGCCAGTGAGCAAATGCCATTCATCCTTATTCGAGACATTATTCTGTTCCGCTGCTACACTCACATTTATAGGAGTATTTTAACTTCTGAGAACTTTTTTCCTGCGAGATTAAAAATCCACATCTATTCAAGCTGTTGTAGGAATCCTACTTGAATGCAGAGATCGATTAATAAGGGTTTGAAATGTAATAAGGGTTTGATTCTTTGCCAGAATGAAACAATTGTTTTTAAAGATTAAGTTCGTGGGAACTGAGGAGCGATTAAAACATCAGGTCATTGTCAAGCTAAACCCAGAGGAAGCGTCTTCAAAAGGAGGAGGCAGTACCTGCTGTAAAAAAAAAAAACCAAACCCCTTTTAATTACCGGGGGAACTAAACAAAAGGTAACATGGCTGTGTATATTTTCCTGTCTTTATTTCTCCTTTTATTTTCAGCAGATGTGATTACAATTGCTTGATTTTTCCTCCCTTTTCAATGAAACTCCTTTGGGTTTATTTCCACAATGTGCAATATTTAACCATTCAATCTTTCAACATTAATTTGGGATTCGTTGTGCCCCTTCCCATCCATGCTGCCCAGTAAATCAACCCCACCCACCCTCCCTTCATCACACACACACACACACTCACACACACACACACACACACACACAAACACACACACAAAAACACACCCTTACTCCCCCTCTTCTTGGCTATCGGACATCAATCTAGCCAGCACCGTCTGCTAAGCCTCACTGGGCAATTAACCACATTGAGAGTGAAAGCTCTAATCAATCCCTGGCCTTCTCCATCACACACACATATAGACACACATAAACACACACACACACACACACACACACACACACACACACACACACACACACACACACACACACACACACTCTTAAATCCATTGGTGTAAATGCCTCAGCCATCTATATAAGCGCGGAGCGGTCCAAACAGCACTTTCAAAACCTGCTGTCCCCTCAAGGACACGCACAAAAAATGACTGACACAAACACACTCTCATGGCCAATTCTGCTTTTACTTGCATGGATTATGAATAAAAACAGATCAGTCATCTAAAGCCACCCCTGCATTTGACCAACAAGTGTTACTTACTTGTGTGAACTTACACAACACGCTTATACTCTAATTCACCCCCTGCAGCAGTCTCCAACATGGACATGTCTTTGACAAACTCGAGTTGGCTGCAGTTACAGGTTACACTAAATCTTTTTACGTATAAACTTAAAAATAGTGACATTTTTTTTTTAAAGCCTCTTCTCTTCTTCTCCCATTATGTTTTACAACCCTACACGAGGGGAAATCAGGCTAAAAATGTCGCTGCAGCCCTTTTCGCCTGTACATGGTGTGGGCTAAATGTGAGCTGTGAGGAGGGCTGCTGTGAAATTCAGGCATCCCTCCACAGCTTGTCTCATTGATTCATGTGGGCCTAAATGTCAGCACCAGCAGGGCAGAAGACCCTGGTTAAACCCCCTGAGAGTGCAGGGTGAAGCGGGCTAAAGGCAGAGTGTTCCACAGCCTCGTCTCAAAATAGCCTGCTTGACTCAGACACTGTCAGAGGACAAGACATCATTGATTGGAGGGCTAAAAGAATAAAAGGTACTGCAAAGATTTACAATATTTTTTTTGATATATACTGCCCATGGATTTACCTGTAAATAAATGATTAGGGTTCATTTTACTATGCATTAAACATGCACAAAATATTGACCCGTCAGCTATTGATTTGGTTGTCTTTGTTCATGCATTCATGGGTAAGTTTAGTGCTTTGATCATTTGGCACGTTATGCTAAATCTACATCAAACACAGAGGAGGAATCGATAGCTCTTCCTCGTTACATGAATGATAATGAAATCAGCATGATTGCGCGGATACTGGTGATTGATTGTAGTCCAGCTCTGAGGGGTTCAGGGAGATGCCAAAGCTTCTTTTAGCATTTCTTAGTCATAGCCATTCACTTGTTTCCTCGGGCAGAGCAAAGACTTGCAGGTGACATGACTCTGAAAACTCAAAATTGGTCTGTGGATGTGAATGTCTGGGGTCAGCCTCTCACCCAGTGTGAGCTGCAGGAGTGCTTGAGGGGGGCTAAACATTCTCAGACTAATAAAGAAGCACCCTCAGATGAGAGTGCAATAAAACTTTTGAAAAGCATTCAAAAAAAATTGAAGCTTATGGTGCGCTGGAGGATGAGTCTCACCAATGATGGGCTCACCAAGTCAGTCGGTTTGATCCTCTTTGGACCGACACGTCTGTACAAAATTTCATGTCAATTCAGTTGTTGTAAAGATATTTCAGTCTGGACCAAAGCTTTGGATTGATAGACAGTCTTGGTTTCAGCCTTTAGGAAACCAATTCTGGTCATAGGTGCCTGACGAAGGGTTAAAAACTTAAATACAGTTTGCAAGTTAGAGCTCTCTTCACACACACACACGCACACACACACACACACACACACACACACACACACACACACTGCTCTTACCTACCTCTGAGGTTCATACAGAGCAACCGTCCCACTCAGTATATTAGAATAATGACACAGCAAGCCCACTTCTAGTGAGGGGGATGAGGACACCCAGTCAGCTAACAGTCACTGCAGAGTGGATAAAACAAAAGTATGACTACCTGAACAAATAGTCACTAGTGGAGATACACACACATTTTGTCAAACATGTTGTTGTAAGCTTTGGAAAAAAATCTGTAGATACTATAGAAACTGTGAAGGTACTCGCACTGGAATACAAGTAAATAAGGTCAAAAATGTGTTCCCATGATCATTTATTTCTTGACTGGAGGTGTTTAGCTGAGCTGGGGGATCAACATGTACAATTCACATTTACAAGTAAGAGCTTGTTTATTTCAGAGCAGTAATTTGCAAAGTGGGGTGCGCATATCCCTGAGGTGTTCTCCTGTGGGGCACCAGAGGGAAGAGCTTAATCCGACTGCTAATGTATTTACTATGAACCCAGGAAGCAAATGTCTATGTATTACTTTGCTATGTTTACTACCACACGGAGACTTAAGGCTTTCCATGAATCTAACTTTCTCAGGTGGAGGATTACTAAAAGTCTCTCATGTTTAACTACATGCTTAGTGTTTGTGGGGGTGATGTAAAGTGGGGGTGATGTGGAGTGTGGGGGTTGGGGGTTGTCATTTACATAAAGATTTGGGAACCCATACTTTTCTTTTATCCCCTATTTACCACATATACTATGAATACATCAAAGACATGCAATTGCTCTTCATAAGATCATGACAGGAAATGCAAGACAGTCTAAGGCCACTTATCATTGAGCTATACATAAGCCTACATGATCTCCATAGGAACACAATGAAAACACAGGATTTAAAATACTACCAGCATAAAAAGTATAAAATTCATTGTGACTCTCCTTGAAATGCATATTAGACATTAAGCCTCCAAACTAATGATATCAGAATTAAAACACAGCATTTCCTGTAAGATCACTATGAGCTGTCTAACACAATTACCACAAACACAGTACAAGTCAGTAAAAGAATATGGCAGAGGGGTATTTGGTGGTGTTTTGTGTTTGGGGTTGTCTCACTGGGGTTTTGAAGTTGCCGCTGAATGCTGAGGGATGTGATAGGCTGAGAGGCTGAGGCTGGGGAAGAAAGGAGCTGCTCTCCGTCAGTAGAGCAGTGCCGCTGAGAGCTCTCTCGTCGACCGCAGGCTCCAGCCAAAAGAGAGAAAAAAATAGACGTGACTTAACGTTTTATTTTTAATTTTTATTTATTAATTTCGCATCGTATCGTCACCTCAAGCAAGATGTAACTTGTTGACATCACCTCACCCATATTCATGTATTTGAAAAGAGCCGGGAGTGAGTGCGCAGAGACGAGAAGCCGAGCTGTTCTGGCGAATGGAACTTATTGTTGTGCATTTGTTTTGACTATGTTATCCCCAAGTGAGTTTGGGTTCAGTCCGTCTCTGCTCGTCGTCGACCCTTGAATTTTTTGGGATTTATATCCGAATAGTTTAAGGGAAACACCGAAGGAGGATTCTGCAAAGCCAGCAAGCTTTTCCTACAGAGCCGGGGATTTAAATCCGTCATTTGGTGGTGGTGCTCCGGGAGAGGCGAGAGTCAAAGAAAGAAATTCATGTGGCCATTCTCTCTATAGCCAAACATTTTTGGGGATTGCATAATGAGCAAGGAAAGACCTAAGAGGAATATCATTCAAAAGAAATATGTAAGTAAAAACACATCTTTACCCATAATGCTCACAGATGCAATCGCTCTATTCAAGTTTGCCTTCCTCGTCGCGATGAAAATGCATAAACTTTCATCACGGACTGTGAAGGTTACCACCAGGCAGCTTGTGCACTATTTGGGTCAAATATCCTTTAAAAGCTAACGGCTATAAGTTACCTCAACGTGTTAACAGTTACATGGTTTTTATTTAAAGAGACAGCAATGTTTATTCAATGTCTGTGTTGCAGCGTTTCTTCGACATCAGACATGTTTTAGGCTATTTGAACATCGGGTGCTTTTTGAAGGGGGGGGGGGGGTTGCCTCGCTCATTTTTGACTCGTTTTAACGTGTGATTGGGGGGTGGGGGTGCATCGTGTGTCTTGGCTATATGATAAAGCTATAAAAGGTTTTAAATTAAAGGACTTGGCAAAGTGCTACCAGAAAAGGCTTTTGTTCGCTCCCCATTTCTTCCTATTCAGAGCCGTGAACACAAGCCTGTCGGCCATGGCTCAGCTATTTCGGCTTCCATTTCGTCCCATGCTGAGCATTTTTATCTCCGCTTCAAACTGAGCTCTTACATTGGCAATATATATGTAAAACCGTTCTCACCTATAGAGTTTGTGTTGAATATAGCGTTGTGTCTGTCGCTGTTGTGCATTTTCTGCTGTGTGGCTGGCAAACCGACATGTTTCGCGGACTGTTGTGGCTCTTTAATTTTCTCCATAAAGAGTGTGGGAGAGCTGGAGGAAAAGGGGGTCATGCAATTCAGCATATTCGCTCAGTTTCCACCACTTGAAACGTTGCGGGGACACTCATGGTTTTTACTGTTATGCGGTCGTCTTCGCTGTTAGTCCTACTGTTCATGAATAAGTCCGCCAGGGTCCCAGTAATTTCGCAGGGCTCCGTGTGACCTCTGTGAACGATATTGCAGCACAGCCCGCTGAGGGATAACTCCATTTTTGCAATACTACGGGGGGATTAGCTTACAAGCGTGTGGGTCTCGTCCTCAGCCACCGAATTCACATGAAGCAGCACATTTACATGGTCGATGTGACTGAGCACAGTTTCTCAAGGATCCTGTCCCTTTTTTTTAAGCGGCTGTGTGCAGTCGCATTGCAGAGGCTCATGTATGAAGCGATACGAAGAAGCAACCATTTTCTTTTCTGCAAGTAACACTGATGAATTTGTGGGGAAAAGGGCTGTGAAATAAAATAGTTCAGCCTCATCTGGGCTTCAGTTGCAGTCTTTGGTTCAGGCCATGGTGTGTTAAACACTTATTTGTCCTCTGATGAAACAAAGACTTTTAAATCTTGCAAAGTGTGACTGGCTCAGCATATCGCTCCACTAAGTTACCATGTATCGTTTTTCATGAGGGCTACACGCCGGGCCTCTGCTGCTTGGGCTTTAAACTTTGTTGCACTTCTTATAGTGTATTTCTAAATGGTTGCAGTGAATTATAGTCACGCGCCTAGTGGGCACATTGTTGTGTTTAATTGCACGAGGCATATCTCGTCTGAAGCTGGAAGTCAGCAGAGTTAACCGCCCCCCACCCCCATCCAAACAGCATGTGGAGTGTCTATGAAAAAGTGTGCTTCCCTTTGCAGACACTTTTGTGGCCTAATAAACTTAAAACAGAACATTTTCTCATATTTATCTTTGGTTTAAAGGGAATTTTACAAAAGGCCAGACTGAGCAACAGGTATGTAGGAGCCCATGAACAATTAGATGAAATACAAAGAGGTTTGTTTTCATCTGTTGTAAAGATCTCCTCTGATTTAAACTGGGGATTTATCTGTTCCTCTCAACATGTATAGTAAATAAAATACATCTCATGTCTAAGCAGCTAAAGCATAGCAGTATTTTTTGCCAATAATATTCTGAATGACATTTTTATTAGGAACTTTTTCAGTTTTTCAAGTGTCCATGTGGTTTCTCCCTCATAAGTTTTCTGGTAAGTGTAAACAAATAGATCTGACAATTAGGGACATCAAACCCAGAAGCTTTTGATTTACCACTTTTGGTGTGCTTTCTCTGGCTTGGTTCCTTGTATGGTATTATATCAGAGGATAAAAATCCCCTCAGCTGAAAGGATGTAATTCCAACACATCTCTGTTCCTTTCTTTTACTAGATATATTCTGCACTAGTCATCAACATCCCATAGTATGCTGTAGTCATAGTCAACACTGTTTTTTTAAGTGTTCAACCAGGACATTGATTTCTTTTTTCTTTTGCCATGATCAAATAGTTTCAGTAACATTAACTAATTATACTTTAATTGCCATGTGTTGACAAAGTGGGTTGAATATATCAAAGATAATAAAGTTTTTGATTCTGTCAAATTGTTTGTAGATCTTCATTGGAACTGAGGAAGTAAGATGTGCCATAGAAATAATGACTAACTGAAACAAAAGTCCCCACTTAAAATTGAGCCAGACCTCGACGGCCAACGGTGTCTCACACTCTCTAAAACTGGATGGGCTTTTTTTATTTGGGTCTATTCATAACTTGGTTGTATAATTAGAACTGGAGCCAGAGAATCAGGGCTGGGGAAATGGTGTGTCTGTATGCCCGGCTGCAGGATGCATGTCTCTGTCCACTGTGTGTGTGTGTGTGTGTGTGTGTGTGTGTGTGTGTGTGTGTGTGCGCATGTGCATGTGTATCACATCTGTCATGTGTTTTCGGCAGCTGCAGCTGATGCATTAAGTCTGGCTCGGACCAAATAAGGCTCACAAATGTGCATTTCTACAACAACCTGGAGGAGTCCAGATCCCCAAGCCCCCCTCCAGGCTTTGAGACAGGACTCTTGGCCCCTACTGATCCCCCCTCCCCCCTCTCCTGTCCCCCCCCTTAATTAGCGTAAGACAATTATACATGCTTGGCTTAACCATTTCCCCTGAAACATGGGTGTGAGTTGTTACCCCCCTCCCCACTCCCTCCTCTTGCCCAACAAACACCCACTATCTGTGAATGATATTAAAATTCATCAGTCATAAAATGATTGAAAAGGGGGGATGAGTCTTTAATAAAAGCAAACAAGGCAAGGCAATCGTCATTTTCCACACGGACTGATAGACGTCATTGTGAACAGAACCAAAAAGAAAAAGCCAAACTGCCCTGTCAGGTTTTTTTCCCCCAAAAGATGCTTCGTAACAAATGTCAGTTTGAGTGACACTGCAGGAGCAAGCGTGCACGTGTTCTCTGGGCTCCTGTTTAAGTGTTATTGTTGGTGGAGTTTTTTTTATTTATTCTTTTTTGTAGGTTTATTTTCTTAATTTGTTGGTGACTTTCAAGCTAGTGTTTGAGTGGTAGGTGCTGTGTAATGACTGAGGTACCAAGAGCTAATGTGCGGCAGTGTTGTTCTGTCTAACGAAACATGACACACACTGTGTGTGTGTTTGTGAATGCATGTAAGCGAGAATAGCAGGAGAGCACGGCAGAGTGCAGCCAGGGCCATTTTGTGCAGAGTCGGCTCTTCCTGTAGGCCCCAGCTGGGGCTAGGCCTCTGATTCAAAGGTTGTGTGTGAGTGTGTGTTTGTGTGCATGCATGGTGTGTGTGGGACAAGCACAGCTGCTGCAGGGGCCTTTACAAATGTAAAGAGGCTGTCAGTGTTTGTTTCATCAGGCGCACAACTGATGAGGGCCAAGTTGAAAATCCATTGCACTGTGAGTGTGTGCGTTGAGCATGCACAAAAAGAGGAAACAAAAACAGAGAGTGGGGGCAGAATGGGGAGTGCAAAGGCACAGACTCTCCCCCTCCTCTCCCCCTCCTCTCCTCCTTTTCCTCTCTTTATCTCCCTCTCTCCCTGTCTCTGCCTCGCTCTCTCGTTCTTGGGCTGTCCAAATGAAATGTGGGCCTCATGTAGGACCATGAAGAGAGGGTCACAGGGTTGTTTTTTCACCGTGCCTGAGCCTCAATGTGCTTCATTTAACCTTATGTTTCAATGCAAATTCTTCTTTCATAAGCTCCCTTCTCCTCACGTGTGCAACATGACAGGGTTCACTTTGCAACCTCCCCGTCACTATGGCTACCATGTCAAACCAAAGTATACTGTGGCAAAAAAACGTTTTACTGCCTGTTTATTTGACTACGTTCACTATGGTTACATTCCACGTGGCACCTGTGAAAGGCATGATGGTAAAAGATAAAAGTGTTTTCCATATGTGCTTGTTCGTTTGCTCAGTGTGGTTTTACACAGGACAGTTTTTCTGTGAATGAATCCCCACACAGAGTATAAAGTGACGAGTGTTTCAAGTTTTGAAACCAGCAGGATGTAACAGAGCTAGCTTTACACAATATGCAACAGAGGACAATACTTTTTAATTTGAAAGTAACATTACCAAGCTTCATTGTCTTGTTAATTTGAATTTTTCATCAGTGGGGAAAAATCAAAGCAGGGCTACTTTGATTATGATGCCAAACTGTATCAGCGTGGCATTAAAGTAAGTGCCAAGTCCTCATGAAGATTGCCAGCAATTTGCACACAATGGAAAATAACTGAAACAAACCAAGAGTTTGTGTCGCTCACACTGTGCAGATAAAACAAAGCATGTTATATATTTCACGCTATGTGCACTAAATTCTAAGAAACAGGAAAGCACACAACACATAACCAGATGTGTTCTGCTGCCTTATATGTTTTGGTGACAGTTAGCATTTCTAGTGTACTGAAATTTGTCTGGCAATTAACTGTTGCCAGGCCTCAGTTCAACCCCACCCCCCCACCCCCCCAACAATTTTGTGTTGAAGAAGGGAGGAAGCAGTCCTTCCCACGCTGCAGGCCCAGCCTCACGTCCCTTTGGCCTCATCTCTCCTCTCTCTGGGCCTGCCGTCTTGACGAGGACTGCCAGAAAAAATTCTAGGAGTGAAGTTGGCGAGCCCTGCCTCTTTTTAATTCAGCCTTATTTATTTATGTATTTATTAAGTTTGTGCTGAAATGAGGAGACGGAAAAGCTTTTTTTTTTTTTTTCTCCCTTTAAATAAAGATTGCTTTGCCAACAGAGAGTTTACTGCATCATTACAGGCGCTCTGTGAGCTGCCGGCTTCAATTTGGAACGGCGATGGATGTTCAGCGGCCAAATGCATCACCACTCAGCTTTTTTCTCTGACATAAATACAGACTCTCCCTCCCTGTTTACCCATTACTGCCTCTGCCTCCCTATTCTTCTCTTACGTCTGTTTTCTACAGAATTATGTCACACACACACACACACACACACACACACACACACGGCACAAACTCCCTGTTATGCAATATGACCTTTTCTCTTATCAGCTGTTGGCATTGAGCACCATCTCCGGCTCTGTGCTGGCACCAGCACACGCTCGCACGCAGAGGCAAAGGTCTCTAGGTGTATGCTTGCAGTCAGCAGGTGAGATAAACCGGTTTTAAGGCTGAACCTTGCAAGGTGTCTCATGGATATCGGCAGTGTAGCTTTGGTGGAGTAATGACATAAAACTGGGCGTGACTGTCTTTGTTATACGCTGTGTGTGTTTCTGTCATGAGCAGTGTGTGTCTAGGCCTGTGTAGGTGCGTTATACAGCATATGCTCCAATAGTTGGACACAGTGCAGTTGTGGGCGGCCAGTGTGTGTGTGTGTGTGTGTGTGTGTGTGTGTCAGTGTGTGTGTGTCACGTACACCACGTGCATTCCCTCTGTGCTCGTCTTCATTCTGCCGAGTGATTTATATCCTCCTGCTCCTGTGGGTTTGGATGGAGATGGGGGAGCAAGACAGCTGGTCAGGCCCTGAGAGGGTGTGTGTGTGTGTGTATGGACACACATGCTCACTCTTGCGTGTGTGTGTGTGTGTGTGTATGTGTGTGTGTGAATGAGTGAGTGGTTGCCACAGCTTATCCGTTCAGGATCCCTATGAAGCTGAATCAACACTTTAGCTTTGTCTTTGGTTTGGCCTTGCAGGCTTTATGGGGGCCCATGAAGGACATTCAGCAATAGTAGGAAGAAAAGAAAACAATTGACTGGGTTTTTTTATATTTACCATATCTTTCTCTGAGCATTGTGAAATATGTATTTTTGTTTTAGAAAAATACATAAAATACTTTTGTAAGGTACTTTTGTTTCTAGCTCAAATTCAATCTCAGTTTAGCCCTGGGCTTTCCTTTAAGCTCTGCATGGCTGAAATAGGAGGCATTAAGTTGTTTTTCACCCATTTTCTTTTTGAATCACCAAGCTATTGTAGCTCAGACTGACATTAGCTTTTAATGACCGTCATGTACATCTCTCAGACAACCTCTTGACCGATCTCCACTCACCCTCTCCCCGCTCTTCATCTCAGCTACATCAGTTTAATAAACACTCCTTACATTTTCATCCTGTGGTCAATCCCATCTGATCCCCTATTGTGACACCGTCGTCTTTACACATCCAGTGAATTAAGCCTCGAGGGATGAAGCAACAGAGCGGAGGCTCAGTCAGTATCGATCCTCCATTACTTCCCTCTCTTTCTGCCAGGAATACCACAGTTTCACTGTCAAACATATGCCAGTAAGACTCCGCAGGCAACATCATAAAACGTCTTGACTGTGATGTTAAGATGAGGAAATCCTCAAGCTTTCTGCTGTTGGTCTTCTCACGAAAAAGCTACATGCTGACTTATATTCATTTGACCACACAGTGTACATTCATAACTGTTCTTGTTACATGTTGTGGTCTCACGAGTTTTCTACCAAGTGTAGTAATCTATGAATCATTCTTTTTTTTATGATGGAGCAGTTTGTTTCTTCCTGCCAACAAGCCACTGGCCACTCTATTCTGGTCCTCTTTGGCAGAGCATTGCCTTGGCCGATGAATGGCTCTCTCATTTAATCTCTCGTGAGGGTATTTTCCAGTGATAACTTTTTATATATATATATATATATATATATATATATATATATTTAACTATCATTATCCGTCCTTTTTTTTTTTTTACAGCAGTCATTTGTGGCTCTCCAACATGCATGGCTAGTTGTGGAACAGTGACCTCCCTTCCGTTAAAGAGCTCTCGAATGCAACCCTTTTTCACCAAGCATTTGGCCTCTTGCGAGCGAGACCTTAATTCAGGATGGCACCCCCTCCCCATCCCACTAACAGGGGAGTAATGAGCCAGTGGAGCAAAGTGGCTGGGTGACCACTGTTGCTGCCTAATCTCTACTTTTCAGCCCTCGCTGAACAATGAAGGAAAAAAAAAAAAAAAAAAAAAAACAAGTAGAAGATGCGGTGAAGGTGGTGTGGTGTAAAGAGGTTTTGTACAAAGCTTATTGATTCAAGGCAGAATAGCAGTTGTAACTCTTGTGGTCTTTGACTGATTTAGAGGAAAATGACTGGTTACAGAAAAGGTGGTAACTGCATCTGGCCCTCACTCATACCGATTAGGCAGCCCAAACTGTATTTAGAGGACTGGGCAGCAGCATGTTTTAATGCTGAAGCATAGTTGGGGGAGGGCTCTGTGTAGCTGCTGAGTTGTCGGATGTGCTGGTTCCCATGTCAGCTCGTATATGAAAAAGCAGGAGGTGGTGCCTGTTGGTGGATGAGGACTGTGAGAGGCAGAATACATGTTTTATTTGATTCGCAGGGCAATATATACACATTCTGTTTGCGTCTATCCTCCCTCCCCATCTTCCATCCGCCATGAGAAACGCATTACTACCCCCCCACCCCACCCTACCCATCTTGTCTTGTAATAGAATACCAAGTGCATTTTTTCCCCTGTTCCACTCTATCTCTCTCACCTCCTCTTGCTCAACTCATTCACTCCATTACTCAGCGCAGCTACAAAGAGAGGAGAGAGGCGTTGGGAGCTTTACTGTGGGATAGTGCTGGAGAGAGGACGGAAGAAGTGGGGGTATTTTCTCCTCGCCTAGCTGCGAAATTGACTCAGTTGCAGAGGAGGAGCCATTGCGCGTTCGGCAGGATCTGTTCCCTTGTCCTCTTGCTCATTTTTTAGTTTTACTGAGTATGTGTGTTTGCATGTGACAATCATTTGCTTCAAAAATCAGAATGCTGAGCAACATGATTAGGTCGCTGGCAGTTTTGCAGCTCTCTTCTCTCGGTCTCCCACTCAGTGGGCATCTCGCATTCTTCCAGCCTTTTTTGTTTTGATTTTGTCTGCCAAAGGAAACTTTGGATTCCTCTCCAGTTTGATCTTATACAGCTGTGTGAATTAATCCCCTCCACCACCACCCTGCTAGACGCACACACCCCAACATACTAACACGCACACGCATAATTCAGCTGTCTGTGGTTGTCATTTTGCACTTAGTACACCTTACTGAACCTTACTGGTATACATTTGCAAAAATTGTTTATGGAGCTATTGGACACTTTCAGTGTTTAACACCTGTTTTTGCATTTATCGACATTTCTCTTTTGTTCCTTGCTGTGATACTCTTCTTAAACATTTCTTCATTTTAATCTTCTTATGTGAAGTACCTTAGTGGAATCCTTGGGGTTGTTCCTATTTTATTCATATAAATGGAAAGCAGTATTAAAAACAGGATGAACTGACAAGAGTCGGTACAGGAATATTGATTTTCCTTTTCTTTTCTTGTCTATTGATTTTTCCTTTTTTTTTTCTTGAGCAATAGGTGCTTTTTAAGTTTTTCCAGAGAGAAGCAGAGTGTGAGTCAAAGGTATTGTTCCCCCTGTTTTTAACCTCTGCTCAATAGATGAGGGCTTTCACAATTCTCCTGGCTGTGTGATTTCCTCCAGGCCTCACAGCAGGGGGGCTAGAGTGCATGGTACACTGAGGGAAGGGCACCAGAGTCTGGGCTGAATGTCTGGCCGGCCTCCCCTGGCCCTGGATCAAACATCACAAGGCCCAGGGGGGAGAGGGCCAACCCTGGAAATCACAACCTGTGATTGTCAAGGAGAAAAAAAAAAATCCAAGAGGATAGAAATAATCAAATTAGGCACCATCTCAAGTGGAATATCCACAGTGACGGCAGTGAAGGCGAGGCCTGTCTACTGATCTGTCGTAATACTCTCTACATAAAATGCAGCTCCTGAAAAAGCACATGCACATCACAAAAGCTGACGCAAGGCTTTGCTGTTTTTAGATTGAATAGTTTGAGAATGTGGATAGGAAATGAGGTAACCACTGGTTGAATCCAAGCCAGACTGTCACGGATACACTCACTTTCATACTGAAATGAGTAATGCAGGTGTTGGTTAGCACTTAAGACAAAATCGAAACAAACCATGGGTAAATATAATTTGTAAGCCAACTAGTACGAAGTTACCATGGTGACGAGAAAGTATTACTTACTTACTTACCCCCCGCCCCCCCCACCCCAAAACTCTATGCCTCTGTTGTGTATGCGGGATGTGACTGTGTGGTTGGGGAGGGACTTCCACTCCCACCCCCAGGTTTCTATAGAAACTGACACGCTGCTGACAAGGTTTCTGAGCAAGTCAAATAGCTCTTCCTTTTTGTTTCAGCATATGAGGGTGTGGCAAAGCAGAAAAATGAAAAGTAAAGTTATATTGTTATTGGAGCATCTGGTTCCTGGCTGCAATCTGGGGAAGTTACTAGATCTATCTTACAATCATGTGAGTCAGAGAGATCAAGTGTGTGGCTGTGAAACTGAGAAAATGTAGATGAGAAGGGAATTTTAATGTACGAAAGTTGTGCTTGTTTGTTTTCTTTGAATTTCTTTTTTTTTTTCTTCTTTTTTTTGTAGAAATTGACAAATTTAAGACTTCAGTTTCTTATAGAGATTTAAGTGTTGCCTCTAAAGCTGAAAGAGAAAAGAAAGAAAGTAAAACAGAAAAAGTACATGCACTATTATTTTCATTTCGTTATTTGTAGAGCTTTTTCAGAGGATAGAAAATCTGCATTTTTACTAATATTGTTCCCAATATACCCATCTTGTTTTCTTATTACCTAGCTGTTGTGACGTCTAATCAGTAAATTGCAATAGTCACAAGATACTGGGAAGCTTTCGCAATTTTTTTGTTGGCCTATTTACTGACAGTAAATCAGTTATTTTACCATTATCGACAGTCATATTCATTTTGAACCAACACCCCCACCGTTCAGTCACCAAAATCAATTTGTGGAATTTCATATTACTCATACCATTCAGTCATATGTGACAGTTGTTTTTAATTCTGCTTTTAATTCCTGTCTTGTTCCTGAGGTGGAGATGTGATACATGAATTCATTATGTGTCGCATTCATGCACAAACGCATTAACAAACATAAATTAGAACTGAGCGCTAGCAAGTATGTGTACATCTACAAATGCTGAAGTTGTGTGTTTCATTATGATGATTGATCCTGGCAATGTGTTCCTTTTTTAGGTTTCTAATGTCTACAGTGCAGTAGCTGTATTTCAAACAGCAGCTGTGACTTGCATCTTTATGTGGCACAGAGTTGTGACTAAGAACTTCTTGTGCATGTTAATTGGCAACTTGAAACAAAATGACAATAAGGGGTCAATTCACCCTGTATCACAAAAAAACATATTTTCTCACTTGCCATTAGTGGTGCAGTTTCACGTTTTCAGTACATGAACCAAACTACTAAACACACAATGTCAGTGCCTGCATTAAAGCATGTATCTGGTTTTTGACAATAAAGAATTGTCTCTACACATCGAATCAGCTCATAACTTTCATACCGATTGGAAAAATTTGGTCATGAGTGAAATGGCAAGTCTTTCCAGGAACAAGTACCACCAGTAACCTCAAGCATCGCCCACAACCAGGGTGGGCTGCATGTCTGATGATTGAGCTAGAGCTTTGACTTCTGAGGTTCATTATATTGCATGGTAAAGCACTGATAACTGATAACAGCTATGACTAGTGTGTGAGTGTGAGAAACCCCTGTCAGTTCAGGCATCATTAACGGGTTTATATGAAAGGCTCAGTCAGACAGAATATATCCAGTAATGAAGTTATTGTATTCATAGATGACTACCAGCTAGCCAAGTGACTCATTAACAAAGTGTTATCATCAGAATATCTCTCAGATTAATGATGAGACTATACCTGTTGGAGCCGTGCAGCGCTGTATTAGGCCGACATTTTTTTGAGCTACCTCTTTCTTCTCTGTGCTCGCACCTAAATACATTTATTTCACTTCCCATCCAGGCTCCCTTTGAGGTCAATTACCAGTGATAGAGTCTGCTATCGGCTTGTGGGCGCCTCTCTCTCTCTCTCTCTCTCGCTCTCTCTCTCTCTTCTGTAGGTTGCTAGCTACACTGACGCCATCTAATCGCCCCTCATGCATCATAGTCATTCTTCATCCCCACCGTACCAAGGCCATTATTCACCCCTTTCTCACAATCTTTTGCTTTCCACTACACCTCTCTCTTTGCACACAAACTTCCCTTTACCTTGTCCTGCTATTCTTATGCTCCCTCTTTTCTTGCCGTCTCTCACCTTCCCTCTGTCTGTGCCCCCCCCCCCCCTTCTCTGGGCCCCATCAGGCCTCGGAGACTTTGCCTTTGTGTGCAGTAGCGGACTGGGGGGTGCAGGGGGTGGGGTGAGGTACGAGGTTTTTGTCCCAAGCTGCAAGGTGAAAATCATTTCTTAATTGCCGCTTGTCTTTTATTTATTTATTTATTTTTTTTGTGTCAGCGGTTTTGCCAGGGAATGGACTCCTGGGCCTGCACTACAAGTCCCTAAGCAGAGGAACTCCCTTGCCTAAGCCCTGGCTTTGTTTCATAACGTTCTCTGGCTACACTGTAATCTGCAGTCATACAGCAACACACACACACACACACACACACACACACACACACACACACACACACACACACACACAAAGGCTTTAAAAAGGCTTAAGATGTTGGACACAGCAGAATACAGAGAAAATAGGCTTTGGATGTAGCACCATGAGGTCTAGGTGAGTTGTAAATGAGCAGTTGTGCTGCATTGTAAATTGTTTTTCAATGTGAAGCGCTGTTCCCATAGATTTGTTCGATGTTGGTTTGGCAGTTGAAAATTTCAACATTGCCTGAATAACATTTGTGAACAGTTTCAGATGTTGGTGCTTTTGTTTTGGGATTTTTTTTTTTTTTAAGATGACATTTTCAGAATTTTGTAAACAATTTTGTACAGCAGCTTGGCTCTCATCACAACTTCCTGCAGCTGTCCTACCTCTAATATCTGCAAGTCAATATTGCATGATGAAAATGGTGTTATCACTCATGGCTTCTCTAAGTGATTTCTTTTTCCTGTGTGAACAAGTGTAATCCAGTTTTAAATCTAGTGTCAGTCTTATAAACTCATGATGTGGTCGTGTAAGTCTACATTAAAACGTTGCTGCTTTAGGTGACAGATCTTTGGTCTATCGTAACATTTGTCTTTTGGTTTCAACAGTTTTAATACTGGTGAAAGTATAATAAAGGTCATGCAGAATGCGTTTCATACTTTTGACCCATTTACAAGAGACTCATGTGTGTCACAGGTTAACTTTTGGTTGTCGAAGTTCAGAAACAGAACTCTGACAAGTGAGAAACTCACTGATGTTTAACAGTTAGATTGAAGTATCATCCTTAATCAGAGTACAGCAGATGCCACCTCATGTTCTCCCCACGTCAAGAGGAAGGCAGTGGAGCCAGTGCGGATGATGCACATTGACCACAAAGGCAGGTTGAACCCTCGTCACCATAATGCTCTGAAAGGGGGTATTTGTGTGACCATGGTCAGGCCCTGTTCCTGTTTTTCCTGTCAACTATCAGTGGTTGGCTGCAGTGGCTTCCATTAACCACCACACTAACTTGTAATCTTATCTCCCTGACTATATGCATTAGGCTCAGCCTGCTGTCGGTTAACCCTTTCCAGGCCACCGCACAGCACACAGTCTTTTGTCCCCGGTGGTGCAACACTGTCTGATGAGAGGAAGTGCTGTCGTTTGGGGTTTAAACTTTTGGCTTGTTGAAACGGCCCAAACACAGTTTGATTGACAGGTTATATTCTGCACAGGATCAGTCTGTCATAGCTGCTTGGACATAGAAGGAGCTTATCTCTCTCTTGCCTCCTCCTCCTGTCAACCCTATAAAGAGGATGTATGAATTTCGGGGCAGGCTACTTGCGAGTTGCGTGACTCTACTTGCTCTGCAGCACTGTTAGAGTCACTCAGCCCCCGATGATCTCCATAAAATCTGTCTCCCTCTCTCCCTCAGTCTGTCTCGCCTCCACTCCCCTTTAATTTTACTCGGCTGCAATATCCTACCTAGACCTTGATTGTTGTTTTTCTGAGAGCCTGAGCAATGTTGTTGTAACATAATCATTTAGTCTCCCTCCCGTGGTTCTGGCAAGCTGCACGGTGAAATCTATCCAGTGCTCATTTTTATGGGGAGCGAATTTGTTGTAGCTGCTGCGACTGCTGCTGGCTCGCCTTTACGCTGTATTTACCAGTGTAGATGGATATCTCCCCTGCAAAACATTTGAGAGATGACACATGTTATATACACATTTAATATTCCCCAGAGGTCATGCTTGTGAATTTGATTAGCATGGCTGAAATATGATGGTTGTGATATCGAGTGACTTGGCCTATATTGAATTTTTAATCTCAGTGTCAACTACGGCTTACGTGACGTGCCATTTTTCCTGATCTGTGTTACCGGAGCAAGAGAATTGTTTGGAGCTTCATTTTAATTGATTAGTATGGTTAAACATGACAAGTCAAGGGTTTGTTTTTAAGGTTAACGCAGAACCGGCACTGTGGTATCATTAGAGGGAAATACAAGAGGTTGTTGAGGTGATCACATAGCGTTTTTCACTCAGGTCAGACTTGTTGACCCTGACTCAGCGTCTACTGGATCCCACAGAGCAGTTTAGCCTTGTGACATATCATCTCGAATGGAACTAACAGCCAAGGTAGTATCATGGGAAATGAAGCTGTTGGATGCACACATCCACGCCTCCACGTACATCTACGCACACTCGCCGCGTTTCGTGAGAATTATAACACGACACTGAGCTCATCTGTCAATCATCCATCCAAATCAACCCTCGCACAGCACGCGGCTCTAAATCTTTTATTCACTCGTCTTGTTATTGCATCTGTAGCACACGCTAAATCCCATTGATTACTCCTTTCACTTGTGTCACGGGCAGGGGCACCGTACGGAGGAGGAGGGGAGACCCTGATCGATTCAGGGGGGCCCTGAGCTGCGAAGGGGCCCTGTAACATGACAGGGATTAGATGTTTATTGTTTCAGACCTGGAGTGAGCTGTTGACATGAGGCCCAGAATTCCTAGCTGTGCCTATGGTTACAAGATCACGAGTGTTTCAAATCGATGTTTCTCCGACCTCTGCTGCTGTAAAGAGATTTAGATTTTCAGGTAGTAAATTTAACGTCGGCCACATTCAGCTTTACCCCATCTTCCTACATGTGTACTGAGAAGTGTGTGCTCTATGTGTCAACACTGCGGCGATCTCCAAGCTAGTGTGGTTAATCTTTCGCTTCCCTTTCTTACCAAAAAAATAAAGCTTGATCTAATTTCTTCCTCAATGCAAGAACAACCAAAAGATCTTGTGGGTGGGGGGGGTGGGGGGGGGTTGAATAAGTCAAACCCTTGTAAATGCATCTGGTGCTTGAGAGCGAGTTTGCATATGATTTCCATAAACGAGGGTGTTGATGTATGAATAACTTGTCAGATGGATTGATTCACGGAGGCAGCTGTCACTCACTGGTGGAGTTTATTCTGAGCGTGCCCAACCCGACCCATCAGCGGCTTACTGACTGTGTGATTGAACGACTGGCTGACTGATAACCAATGCAAGGTTACCAAGTTACATCAACCTCCAATGCTTCCTTTTTTTTTTTTTCTCACTGTAGCTTAGCTTTTCCAGGAGTGGACTGTGTACTATCTCATGGGGGGGTGGGGTGGGGGGTGTTGGGGGGGGGGGGGTTGCTCTCATTAAAGACTTTACTTCTCTTATAGGGTAAAAGTGATCGGCAAGGCAAGGAAGAGAACGCATATCCATTGACAGGCTGCAGTGCCTTCTCCCTGCTATTTCTCTTTGTCCCTTTTTTGTGCCTTCACCCTCTCCTTTTGTATCTCCCTAGCTAGTAGGTGTTATCAGTGCAGCTATTGTCAAGGCTGAAAGAGCAAGGGGGGGGCTCATGAGACCCCCTGACAATGGGCACATGCCCCCCCCCCTCTGTGGGCTTCCTGTGTCTTGGTTGTGGGTGTGTGATGGTTGGAGCTCTGTGATAAGGCCTTTGTGTGTCTGGGAAACACCTCTCTTCCTCTCTCAAATTCACCTGTTTTAGCTGCCAGGTGTCATGGCACAAACAGTTGCGATCAGCCAGCTTTGAATCCATGTCTGTGGTAAACCACAAAGCCATAAAAAAAAAAAAAAAAAACACCACAGCTGCATGGTAACTCAACACCGCATCGGTTTAGCCAGAAATTTCATATATATCAAATTCTATCTGGAAATTACCTGAAACTCCGTGTTTAATAGCTTCTACAGCAGAGAGTCCATCCAAATATCGCTTTAGCCTGGCATCCTGCACATAGGCTGCTTTTCTGACAGTGTAATTTGAGACAGCTTTCAATCTCGTGTCTATTCAGGACTTGCTAAATGAAAAGAAAACATACAGGATGTGAATAGCAGAACTTCTAAGCTAGAGTTTCCCAAAATATGCCAGTGAGTTGGTCTGTAGACCAAGAGTTGGTTATCTTGACTGAATGGCAGCTGAACGATGTGTTCAAAGGCCATTTACAGCAACGTTAAATGCACAAAAGTTCAGTTTCCAGGTGCTGGTAATAACCTGCGAACAAACAAACAAGCGTACCTGACAGGCTGAGACGGTGTTGTTGATGCTTGAAGCACTTGATATCATTCCAGAGGAGGAGGAGGAGGAGGAGGAGAAGGAGAAGAAGAAGAAGAAGAAGTAGTAGTAGTAGAGGCATTGGTAATGCAACAGCCCTCTCTATCAGTTTTGAACAAACATTTTCGATTTTGCAAAAGGAATTGTAAAAGTAAGGCGGCACAGAGAGTGTGTCAAGGCCGTCTTTTGGTCTGAAGCAGACTGAATGGAGATGTCCACAGCTGCGATGAAAAAGGATCTCTGACTGTCATGAGAAGATCATAGGTTAGAATCAAAAGATGTGATCTAACAAAATGCCAAAAAAAAAGAGAGGAAAAAAAAGTGACATTCATCGTAGCTGAAAGTTGAAGAGGTACCTGAGTGACAATAACGCACACTCTCTCCAGACGTCTTTCTTCTGCTCGTTTTTACGCTCTTTCTCTTCTTCTCACACACGCAAACGCACAAGATGGCTGCTTGAGGCTGTAGCTGGCTGTTAACACCTCCAGTCTACAGAAGGGGGCCTCTTATTGTTGCTGACTCCTCACCACAGGAAAAAGAGGTGGGGGAGTGGGGGTGGGGGGTGGGTTGTGAGGTTAGGAGCCCCCTCTTGATCCTAAACATTCACATAATGCGGTCTTTATTGCTGGCTTTATTGCAGAGTTGATGTTGAGTGCGAGTGTGCCCAATGTTTGCCTCTGAGTGACAGTAAAGAAGTAGGTCAGAGAGGAGACGCCGTTCAACCCCGAGCTCAGCCGCCTGTGTGAGTGTGTAAGTGCATACGTGTGTGTGTGTGTGTGTGTGTGTGTGTGTGTGTGTGTGTGTGTGTGTGCATGTGTGCACATGTGCATTTGTGTGTGAGTGTGTGGGCACAGTTTGTAGTACAGTGTGTAATTTGCTTCCTTCCGCCAGGAACCAGCCTGACCTCCCCCGGCTTCCACAGCATCAGGCATGTGTGTGTGTGTGTGTGTGTCTGTGTGTGTTTGTATGTGTGTGTATTTTAGTGTCTGTATGTGACGGCTGAAACCCCGGCAGAGCTCTGCTCCGTGTCCCTGTGAGCAACAGAGTCAGCAGTCATATGCAGACTGACAGCCGAGGGAGCAAGGGGGGAGAAGACACTGGGCATGGAAAGCACTATTTTAGAGACGGAGCGAGTGTGTGTGTGTGTGTGTGTGTGAGTGAGAGATGCAGAGGAAGACAGGAGGGCTCCGGCACGAGAGGCTGGTAAAGAGGAAGAGGAAGAAGTAAATACTAGAGAACTGGAAACTGTACGAGTGAATTCTCTCTGTCTCTCATGCTCACTCGTTTCACAGCACGCTGCTGTTGTTAGGGGATGGCTGAGCTGCTCCACCCCTTTCCCCCCCATGAGCCAATCCACTATCATATTCCTCCCCATCCTGCCATCTGATTGGTGGACTGTCTGAGCCAGTGGAATAAAATGGGATTGATGGGTAATCTGGGACTGGAAGTGGGGGAAAGAAGGGCAGGAGCTCAGGGCAGGGGTGAGGTTAGACTCACTTGATCACTGGGACCGTGATACGCGGCAGAGATAAGATCACACTAATGCAGTTACATTACAATATACAATACAATATTCCAAATGTGGAGGATTTCATTTCTACATTTCATTCTGGGATTGTTTTCATTCTTTAAAAGCTGCCGTTGATGATGCTTCCCCAGGGTCACTGAGGGTGAATGTTGAATGTCTCCTTTTATACACTCTTTCTTTACAGTATTGGAGGAGAAAGTAGGTAGGGTGGTTAATTTTAGTCAGACATTTATTGAAAAATTTAATCATCTTGCAAAACATGGGCCTTCTGGAGGAGTTGGTGGGGTAAATACACAGAGAACTGAGTAATGTGAGGGCCTTGGCAGAGGGGAAAAGCCAGGGCTGCACTGTCTCCCCCCTGGGTATTGTCATGGCTCTGAATGGCTAATGGGAAGTGAAACCAGAGCTCGAGATTGCTCCGTAATGGCTACTGAGCTATGTCCTTGGGTATGTTGTTCACTTTACAAGAGCTGCTTTTTGTTTAGCTATGTCTGTGAAGGCAGAGCAGCATATAAAAATGTATAGCTAAGCAAACTAGCTGTAAAAAAGAAAAAAAAATATTTGGTATGTGTTTGTGTGTTGTAAATAGCCTCGAAGATCTGGTTCAAATCCACAGGAAGCTGTTTGTCCGTATGATTTTCTTTAGATACTCACTCATGTTCAGATCTGTGTTAGTAGTAGTGTCGGTTGAATGAAACTACATGTTAACAACCTGCTGTGAAATGTGAACACACTGCATATGGAGTATTGCCTCAAGTGATTTGTAACACGTTAAGAAGTGTGTGTGTGTGTGTGTGTGTGTGTCTCTGAGTGTACCTGTGACCACAAGCACCCTCTCTGCCTCGGTTTCTTTTAAGATGCCTTAAGCATCCAAATGAATATAGATGAGCGGAGAGATCAGCACGTGTTCAAATCAATGGCCTGCCAAATACAATAAAACTGCTGCTCGCTACCAGTCGCGTCAATAAAACATTGATTCGGAAATGCCGGCGTTTTGCTGAGGCTCTTTACCCCCGCCCTCTTCTAAGTGACTTCAGGTCAGGACAACTTTGAATGTCTGTTGGCTATATTTGTTTTTGCTAACTTGCATGTTAAAGTTGTTTTTTGTAAAAGGTTACCGAAAAGCGACAAAGCACTGACTCGCACTTTCACTCAGCCTTCATTACAGGTTGTCTGTCAAAACTCTGGTCAACGTCAGTGAAAGTTTAACAAATTTCAAAAGAAAAACGTTTATAAAATGATGACAGAGTGTGTTCCTTTTACGTTGTGACTTCTCATGAATACGAGCTTTTCCTTTACTGTCACTCCTGTTTATACAAGTTTCCCATCATATGATGTGTTATCCTCTGTACCTACACCCATCACTCAGAGTCACAGTTAGCAAAAATCCCCATGTTTTGGGTAACTAGGAACAGATCAGAGAAGCCGTGCATCATCTTGTCTCACAAGGGAGTCTTTTCTCTTTTTTGTTTTCTTTCTGAAATGACTTGGTCACCACAAACCACAAACTTTCACACCCTGCAGAGGAGAAAGTGTGTGGTGTGTTTCAGCACGGTCCCATAAGAGCCAGCACCGTCTCCCTGTTTTTTTTTTTTGTTGTTTTTTTTCAAATCTCCAAAACCTGAAGGAATTAAAAAGGGTGAGTCAACGGTCCAGCAACTCTGAATAAGCTCAGAGGATAAACAGGCCCCAAGTTAATTATTCAAACCAGCGGGAGGGATGCCTGACACACAAACATGCACAGGGTTTCCCCAGCGATAGGGCAGGGGCCTGCTGCTCGGCCTCCCATGGTTTGGTAAAAATAGTTACCATAAAGAACAAATGCACACGTTGTATGACGTCCTTAGACCAGAAGAAATTTTGTCTGTTTTTCTAAATATGTGTGTCAGGACAAACCATGTGACCAATGTTTATTAAATGGAAAAGCTTCTGTATCTTTGACTTGAGTCAGATGCTCTTGCAAAAACTCTATTTTGAGATATATTTTTAATCTTAGTCATCTTTACACTTTCCTCTACACCTCCTCCTCCTCTCTCTCTTCTCGGCTGTGCTGACAGGAAGACTACCTGATTTCAGAGGAGTTTCATTATGACACAACTGGCAAGAAAAGCCTCCATCACCAACAAACATCTAGAGCTTAGAGAGGGGAAATCTTTTGTTACGTCAATGCTGGTTTTCCAAAAAGCCGTCACATCCACGGCCTCTTACGTTCGGTCCACTCAGCTCTCTGGTGTGACACTTGATTGCCAGGAAATAGATTCTACGTCGCTTTTGATCTCGGCCAAAGATCTCGCAATGTGTCTTTTACCATACAGTGTTCTGCACATGGCCACACTTTTTTTTTTTTTTTTTTTTTTTTTTGAGCAGTAGTTGGTAACAGAACCTGACATTTGCCCCAGTATGGTGCTACTGTCTTTTGATCCCACTTATCCATGCATTACAAAAGGGAACTGGCACCATCCTGTTTCTATATAGCAAGCCACATCATTATATCTTGTAGATGGTAATTTCAGAGAACCTCGTGTTTGTGTATGCGAGACCCAGTGAGTGACAGCATGCGTAGGTGTGAGCGAGCAGGGGAGTAGCGTTAGATTGAGGGCGACAAGCTGTACTTGCTCTCACTGTATAGGCCTTCCGTCGACTTAGGAGCTGTTCCTTTTACCAGGAAAGTGGCGGATGTGACCTAGGTGGTAAATGGAAGTGTGGGAACAAGGTGGGGGGGGGGGGGCACAGCTCGTGCACACGTAATTGCACTGACACATAACAGCACAGTTGAGATGATACTAAGCCACACACTCACACATACTCCTCCATTGTGATGAGCTGTACCGATAGAATGCAAAGCTCAGAGTCACAGCAGAGGAGCTCGGAGAGTGCGTGTAGGCGCTAATGTGATTTTAAAAATGCTTGTTTACACAGACAAAACACACCACCCAGCTGCCACACCTGAGAGTATAGAGTCTTCATTTGACTACTTCGATAGGTTTAATGATCGTTAAACTGAAGCATCCTAGTATAGTCACATATTTCCAAAATAAGCTGTGTCCCAGTTCTATAATACACAGGTTTTGAGTATTTCATTCATTCTTAGAGGAAAAGTGACCCAGATGAAGTATTCTCAAAGACTATGCATACGGACTCTCAACGCAATGCGCAAAAGATATGAAGCAACTCTGCAGCAGCTGGGGGAAAACCGGCTCCAGAAACATCTCAGCAAACAAGAAATAAAGTAAAAAAAAAAAAATCTGAAGAGAAAGCAGCATGACTTTCTGAAGTTTAAGATGCATTCTAAAATTTCAGTTTGTAATTGCCAAAGCAGCATAGTGAAATAGTGTGTACTTCATAGCGCTGGTATAGTGTGGCTTCGGGACACAGCTCTTGTCCCTCCAGTCATGAGAGTGTATCTGTATCTGAGAGCTGAGCACCACGTGTGGGTGGCTGGCTGGCTTACAATGGCTTCAGTGTACCGGCCTCTCTCCCCACTGAGTCCTCACTGTACTGAGCGCTCACACAGAGAATTCCTGGATCTCTCTGACAGGATACCATCCTCCCCCACACGCCGAAGCTTTAGTGGGAAAGAGAACCCGAATAGCAGGGTGATCGCAAAATTGGGGGTGGGACCCTGACAATCGCAAAAATTCCTGAGTCTCCCACTTGGTGGATGTCTGGCGAAAAAAAAAAAAAAAACCCAACACAGGTCTCCTGCGATTCGCATCATTCTGCACAAGCGCAAGGGGGATTGACTGTGTGGGAAAACAATCTTGGGAAGTGGAAGAGAGAGGGGGAGAAGAAAGATCCAAGGGTCCTTTTCATGTTGTGCATGCGGTTTTGCGTGGCTATCAGTAACACACTGTCAGCTTCCTCAACTACGCAAACACACCACTTACGGGGGGTAGGAGGAAGAACAGGACTAAAAATTCAGCATGGAGCGATTTTATTTATTTATTTTTTTTTGCCTGGCGGTCGAGCTGCTCACTGACGTAGCTTGGCGAGGAGAGACGGGGGAGAGGCAGGGAGGGACGGCAGAATAAGTGGTGGGCAAAGGGAGACGGAGGGGAGGAGGTGAGAGAGAGACAGAGAGAGCTGGAGCAGGTGTGAGGGAAGAGGAGAGAAAGACTGAACAGATGTAGAGAGAGAAAGGGAGTAAGAGAGGAGGGGAGGGAGGAAGACAGAGATCTATGGCTGTTCCCTAAATAACGGATGTTTGGGGCGGCAGCTCTCTGGCCCGTCTTCCGTTGTGTGCAGACGCTGGCAGTTAACCTGTCTCCAGTGCACAGGAACACTTCTCTGTGCGAGCTCTCACACACACGCTTTTAAACACTCGCACAGACACTCCCTTATGGCCTTTCCTGTGCTAATTCTGCTTCTTCTCCCCGCTTGGTCTGGTTAGCTCCAGACTCCCAGACTGCCCTTGTGGTCAATAAATCCCCAGAGCCTCCTGGGAGTTGTGGTTTTAAAGCGCTAGAGTCACAGCACCCCCCCCCCCCCCCCCCCCCCCCCCCCCGCCCCCCCCCCCCCCCCCCCCCCCCCCCCCCCCCCCCCGCCGCCGCCTCACCAACCCTCCCCCCCTTACCCCCAACTCGGAGGGCGTGTAGAGTTCATACCCAGCCTGGCGACATTTCCACCGAGCTCAGTGTTGATACCAATGTGTGAGAAGGAGTTTGTTAATGTGTCATCGTTCCTTTTTGTTCATTGCCGTCTTGTGAAATACTTTTTCTCTTTTTTATCCCGTCCATTGTCAGGTTTCTCAGGTCAAACCAAACACTTAACCTCAAGAATCCCAGGAATGTCAGCTTAGAACTCAACATCCCCGCATAAACACACACACACACACACACACGCCTAATGCCACGTCACTATTGCCGCAACACATTTCTCTCCTATTGATTTAGTTTTCCTCCTGCTCCCTCTGTCAATGTGAAATGAAAGGGACACGATAGATTAAGATTGATTATTTTTGCAGAGACGAGTGTGAGCATTTTTCTTTCAGTGCCATGCTATGATTGATTGCTTTCAGTGACCCTTTGTCTAGGGCAAGAAAAAGCAGAGGGGAGTGTGTATACACTGTGCATATAGGTGTTAAGCTTTTAGGGCAGGATAAATGCATCGCAAATCATTTTGAACTTGTTCCTCCTGCTCAGCTGAGATAAGGATACAAGGCACTGTAAAACACACAAGCACACATTTGATTGTCTCCACGTGCTCTCGGCTCCATTTGCGGACGAGATGTATGAACAACAATCTGAAGTCGAGGCCAATGCAAAGTGACATTTGAGTGGAGGATCCATGTTAAGTCATTGTCTGAAGCCCAGAACGTGCTCTGCCCTGCTGAAATGTGCTCCGTGGCTCTTAGACTCTGGCACTTGTCCAACTTCTGTGTGTGCGTGTGTGTCGGTGTGTGTGTTTGTGTGTGTGTGTGTGAGAGAGAAACTGAGAGAGAGAGTCTTAATTATAACAAGGAAGCAGATATACAGGACTGAGAGGAACACAACGATCACGAGGAGGCGACTGGAGGGGGTCATTCCCAGGCAGCTTTGAAAAGCTGGTGGTAGAGTGCATAACCAGTGGAATATCTTCTTTTCTGCAGAAAAACCTGTCAGCTCTATTTGTCAAAGCTTGATGACAACATGCCCACACAGCCACCATTAGCACAACTTTTTTTTTTTCCCCCAGCACACTCAAAGCTGTTCTTTTCTAGTCTCTCTTTGCAGATTCCATCATGCCTCGCCTTGCCTGCACACAAATATTTCCTCAGGAGAAACCTCCTCTGTGTTTCATTAAATAATGACGCTGACATGAAAGAGTGATTCAGGGGATTGTGACTCAGACCTGGATTCACCTCTGCCAACCCTCCCTCCCCCCTCTCTCCCTCTCTCTCTCGTCCCGCGGCCTTGCATCACTGTAAGTCGTTTTCTCTGTTTTTTTTTTTTTTTTTTTTTTTTTTTTCTTTTTTATAACTGGAGCGGGTCACTGCGCCATGTCGCTGACACACATTTGAGTCAGCTAAATGATTTCCTGCATGTGAGCGGCAGCTCCTGCTTCTGATGAAGACATCAGGCTTTGTTGTGGTTGTTGCAGTGGCGTCATTTTCCTGAGACAAACGCGAGGAAACCCCTGGAGGTATTTCCTAGACACAGCACGAGCTGATGATGTAATGGGTAACTGCTGTGACGTGAACGGACAGAAAGTTCTTTGGAGATAAAACCCGAAACTCTGGCTTTGGTTAAAAACTGCTTTCTGTTTTCATTAGTATTAGCTGTGCAGTTTGTCTTTGAGTATACAGTTTCCCCGACGAGGACAGACAGTAATAGCGGCCTGAAAAAGGCCTGTCATTGGGTGGGCGCACCAGAATGGACAAAACAGGATAGAATTGCACTGAGAGGACGGGACGCAGCCAAGAATTCTTGGATATTAAACAGATTGTTACAGTTCGGTCTGTGGTGAATATCAAAATCTCATTTGTGGTTCCGAGGGCTTCTGTCTGTTGTAGCTTGTCTGAGTCACAGCAACACTTTGTGTCAAACTTAAAGACAGAGATGCCACCAGCTATTAATCACAGAGATTTCACATGGTTTAATTGACAAAGCTTCCTTTAGGCTTGTGGATTGAGAGAGGAAAACGGGCAGATCTGACCTCACTTCTCAAACTAAGAAACTGCTGACCTTCAAGCAGACACTTCATTCCCCTATTGCCACAAAGCTGAAGGCATATCAAAGCACAGCCTCATCTTACTCACCAGTGACAACGCATACATGTCTCTCTCACTGGGTTTCCGTGTTTCATTAAGAGCCCATTTGGCTGGAGTCATTTTGGAGACCCAATAAAGTGGCCGGCCTATAAATCGAGGGGGTTTAATGTGGTTTGGACGCCATATGAAGTGTTTTTATGACGATACGCAGACAGCCTTTAGTGAAACTAGTGAGCCGCTCTCCCTTTTCCTATTGCTCGCTTTCCTTGTCTTCCTTATTCACTCGCCCTCTGCCCCCCCCCCCCCTCCTTCCAGAGTACTTACACATCACTCACCCGACCATGCTCCTCCGGTTATTTAGGTTCGTCTTTGAGCTTGCTTTGATCCTGCCGCGTAAACCCCCCCTCCCCCCACCCCCCTGCACATGGCCGATGATTAAACAAAGGGTCACAGAGTTTGGTCGAGGAAGTTGTCTGTGTTTGCGTATATCTAAGACTGTGTGTGTGTGTGTGTGTGTGTGTGTGTGTGTGTGTGTGTTTGTGAGTGTGAGAGAGCATGCATTTGTGTCTATGGCGTTTGAAGCGGATGGTGTTTTTCTAATAATAGCCTTTGGAGATCTGTTTGAACAGGCCAGAGGGGCAGTGAAGGGAGATTTGCAGATATCTGATGAATACGCCCTTCCCAATGGACCATTGTTACAAAAAGAGGAAAAAAAAATCTTCACACTGATTCCATAGTGGGGAGTAAATGTAAATGGAGATGGATGGCCACAGCCGGAGCCAGGGTGTCTTGTCCATGTTTTTAAAGTGGGGACGCTCTGAGGGCAGCGCTGGAATGCAGTTTACACTGTGATGCGGAAGCGCTGATGCTCTTATATGGATTTATAGCGGGCAGGGGAGCTTTGAGCGCAGAGAGGGAGGATTATTTCAAAGCTTTTTGTTGGCTTTGGAATGTAAAATGTTTGGATCACCCTCACTCCGCATTACAGGGGGAGTTAGGAGATGTCCTCCGAAAAAGAGGTGCGCCTCTCTTAAAAGATTGAGAAATCAAGCAGCCACGAAATATAGTTTGGTGTGAGAAAAGGTTGTTGTTCGGTTTGTTATGTGAAACTGATATATGGGTGTAGCATTGAACGCAACACAGACAATGAAACCAGATACGTCTGACTTGTATAGAATAGCAAATTTTCCATGCAGCTGCTCAACCAAATTTACAGCTGGAACAGAGTCTGTAGCACATGATATTAAGCTGTGTGTAGTGTTGCCAAAAGATCCGGTGAAAAAGTCCAATAAAGCACATAATTTCAGGGTGAGCCATCTCCATGTGTGTTTCTGTATATATTTGTGTGTGTTTTTGGCCTGGCTGTAATCTTTGGATGGAGATTTGATCGAATGTCCCGTCTGCACCGCGCTGAGGTGTACAAGTGAAAAAAGGAATACTTACTCAGAGGAGATGATCTGGTTTCATGTGCTTATGCTTGACCTTCTACTATTACTCTCTGTATGTGTGTGTGTTTGTGTGTGTTTCAGTGGGTGTATCCGACTGACAAGTTATGTACTTGCTCAGCTCTGTTGTGATGGAGCCACATTTACTGGCTGCACATCAAGATCACTTCTCCCTCGCTCGGGCCTGATTCTCTGTCTGTCTGCTCGTCATCTCGTCAGCCTGACTCACACAGGTCCCCAGCGCAGATGCCTTGGCCCACTCTGCATGTGTGCAAGTGTGTTTGCATGAATGTGTGTGTGTGTGTGTGTGTGCGTGCGTGCGTGCACCTCCTGCTAGCCCTCAGCAGGACTGCCAGTCAGTTTGTGACTACACTCCCACACATCTCAGTCTCCTCTGCTTTCTCACCATTCCTCTCTCAATCTTGCTTCCTTTTTTTTTTTTTTTTTTTTTTTTTTTTCCCGCGCGTCCTTTTCGCCGTCTTTAATATCCTAATGAAATCAATGAAATACGTCTTCCTTACAGGCAAATGAGGGTAGAATGAAAAGATTCTCCAGCTCACCTTCATTAGCGAACGGTTCTACATCTCGGTTTAATCCGTGTGGTGGGTCGTTGTTTATGATGAAGTGGAAGGATGGGAATTTGGGATTTGGACGAGGGCCGGACGCGAATGTGAGAATCGTTCCCAGATCATTCTCAGGCCACGCCTCATGATGTAATGTCTGCCACAGTAACGCCAAGGCCTCTAAAGCTGTGAGACTGTGAGACAGTATCTCAAAGTTATTTTTTTTTCTTTTTTTCTTTCCTCATTGCAACTGGAGCTGATATTTTGGGGAAGTTGGTGAAGATATAAATATCTCACTGAAGCCACTTTGTGAGTGCTGCTTAGCTTTGCCTATTCATTCAACCGCCTCCCGTCAAACCCATGCATACACACTCTGACGCAGGCGGGTGTTGACTCCCAGTGGAGATACTGTCTCTGCTACTGCTACAGAGTACAAATAGACAGACAGGACCTTGTACACACACGCAGCAGCATTTTCTCTCTCTCTCTCTCTCTCTCTTTCTCTCTCTCTCTCCCTCTCTCTATCTCAGTAATGCACTATCGACCTCTTTTCTACTTTGCAGACCTTGGGCTCTCCAGTGGCCTCAACCTGTTAAGTACACAGACACACACACACGCACGCTATGACCACGCTGACCTTTTAGCTCGCGGAACGAGACTTGATTTCCAATATGGGTTTGTCTTACAGCACTCTGCTCCCTCCTTCCTCCCTCCATCCTTCCTCCAGTCAGTGTTAATGAGATTAGGCTTGTGTGCCTGCTTCCGGCGTGCTGTTTTCTTTGTCTTTCTGTCTCTCTGTCACTTTTTTCTCCTTTCATCTAACCCCGTCTCCCTCTCTCTGCTGTTATGGCTGAGGTAATGCCATGCTGGGGCTCTTTTCTGTGCACCTCTGCTGTGTGCTAATTCACTAATTCACTTTATCAATCCCTCTCTTCATGGTAGACCATTCTCTCCGTTCTTAATCTAATCTCGCTTACTTCTAGCCTGTTCTTCCCTCTCCCCCTGTGGTCACTCCCTTTCTCTCTCAGCACCCCACCCTCCACTCCTTGGTAACGCTAACACAATGTCATTTCCTGTCTAAACTGGGCAAACATAGCAAGGCCAAAGGAATCACAGCATGCTTAATGAAGCATAGGGGCCACTGTACCTGCTGGAAAGCCCGAGCTCTTTGCCTCAGTGTTAGGTGTATTGTTGCTCCACACACCCTTATTTACCTTTTATTTACCTACCAATATGATACAGTATATACCAGTCTGCTATAAGGTAAGATTGCTGTCAAACATGTGGTGGAAACTAGACTGAAATCATGGGGGCACTGTGGACACGGCTCACACTATATGGCTTTGCAGTTGATGTGACCTTTAAAAAAAAAAAAAAAAAAAAAAAAAAAAAAAACAAAACAAAAGAAAACAACCACGCGTGAGAGCACACTCTAAAGAAGGTTAATTTCTGAATTCGCTGAATATATATATTTTTTCTTCCCCTCGCCACACAGGAAATACCACCAGCGGCCGCTCGACACTTCATTTATCAAGAACCCAAGGCTAAAATTGTCAAAAGCGAAAGAAGTTTATTGAAACCAAAATGGTTGGTCGCTTTGGCTTCACAGCTCATTCATCCCCTCCAGCATTCCCAAATCTCATTAAGCAGCGGAGGCCCCCACACTGGTGGCACTAGTAGTAGTATTTCCAGTTTTGAGAGGGAGAAAAGTAGGTTTCCTCTCAAAGCAGAGCCTCATCAGGAATTGTCTTAGTTTATATTTAGCTGCTATTATCCTGATGTGCTGAGTGGGAATAGATAGAGGGCAATAAATGGAAGGTGGGGCTGAGTGAGATATGGCTGGAAATGACAACCAGGGGGAAAAAAAAAGATGACCTCACTTTGGAGCCCTTTGTGGCGGCGCCTCCTGGATGTTCCGTTTGTCCATCTCCCCTTCTCCCTTTTCCTTGCTCCTACCTCTGGCAGCAGGCGCCAGGCTGGCAGACTTTGAGTGTGTGTGTGTGTGTGTGTGTGTGTGAGACTGTACGTATATTCAGTCGCAGGACAGGAAATTGTGGGCAACAGGAGTCCCCTGCGTCTCCTGAATCCAGGGGGCGAGAGCCTAACAAGAGATGGAAATTTCTTCCTGCATGAAGAACTGATGTCTCGATCGTTTCGATGCATTCTCACTGCAGGTAGTACGGTCGTATGTGGGTTTTTTTTTTTTTCTCTGCCAGGAGCACATGTTGGAGAGAGAGAGAGAGAGAGAGGCAAAGCTGAGTGGAGCCGGGTGGGGAAGGGGCATGTTTCGGGGTTGGAGAGGGTGAGGAAAAAACAACCAGACTCTGTGAGGGCCAGCAGCCTATTTGGCCCAAGAGCTTCAGGCTGTTCCCCAGCCAGCCTTGCCTGCCTACAGCAATATTTACGACCATTTTTTGGCAGGTGAAAGTAATTGAACAAGCATTTGTTATTTGGCAAATGAGCATCTGGCTGCCATGTCACGCTCGGAGAACGCCCCTCGTGTTGTAGTTTTTACACTCTGCTAATTGGGCCACATTCAAACAGTGGGTGTAATGTGTTTTGAATGATCAGATGTAATGTTTTATTGCTGGATGTTTTATTACTGATGAAAATTTGACACTTAATAGCTCTTAAATCAGCATTTCTTTTTATTTGAGTTTGTTAACATTTGATGGTAACTGACAGCTGATTTTGCTGAAATTGGTTTCGCCTCTCTGAGAGAGTCGGACAACATTTCCTCATCAGTTCGAATGTCACTCTTCTGGATGGAAGGTTCGTGCTGGACATGATGAAATTGCAGAAACGAGCATTTCCCGAAACAATCAGCAGAATTGTGCTGAGGAAAGATGCTAGGTCAACTTTTCCACTTCTAGCCTTGCACTCATCAAATGTATGAATACCTCGGCTTGAGGAGAGGAGGCAGGGAGCTGTACCTGAATGAGAGCCTGCCATTATTCCCTTGTAATTTTAGATATTAATAATTTCTTGGAAGCCCAGTGCACAATAAGGCTTTGCTTTTACTCACCCATAATAGCCCAGGCCACCACACTAACATGTGGAACAGTTTTTTTCCCCATCATTTTTTTAAGTATAAAATGTTTTTAGTCTTGCCTTAATGTAAGTTGACAATTACTCGAGAAAAAAAAGAGGCTGAGAGTGGTGGTGAAAAAATTGACCACAGCATGTTGATTTGATTCCATATTTCTGATGTCTTTAGCACGTTTTTTTTTCTCTCACTGTTTTTTAATCAGCACAAAGGCAGAATTCAAGTTGATTGCAAGTGGCGTGCAATTATGCCCTTGTATTTCCTCTTGCTCCTCCGCCACGCTCCCTTCTTGTTCACTCCCTCCTCGCTTTTTCCAATCCACAGTTATAAACGACAGAGAAGAAATAAAACCGTCCAAAGCTTCTCACTGAGCTAATACAGGAAAACGATTGTGAGCATTTGCTAACAGAACATGGGCTTAAATTAAATGGCACATTTTATGAGAGCTCAGTAAATCACGCAACTCGGCTCAAGACATGTAAAAACACGAGCTTCGGTTTAAATGCTACGCTGGGTGCAATTAAAGGTATTTACACTGATGGCACCTTATTTCTTGGAAAGGTGTGCTGGTGGTGGATGGAAAAAGCACTCTTAATGGTCTCTGCCCAGTCAGCCAGGAGTGAAGTATTTTTTTTGACCCAGTATGTTGTTTAAAAAGAGCCTGGTCCCCTCCATAATGTGAGTGTGTTTCTGCTGTTGTCACGGTGAATGGGCCGTTATATCATGAGCTGCATTCGTGAAACGGGGACATGAGGACAGGGTGTCACTGTGCCGTGAAGCCACCAGGCTGTGCGGGCAAACCGGGCCAAGAGCAACAGCTGACCCACACACAGCTCACAAAGAACAACACACACACCACACACACACACACACACACACACACACAGACACACACACACACACTCTTTTCTCTCATTCACCTCAGCTCGAGAGGAGCGTGGTTTTGTCTACTGACATACTTTTTCACGTGCAGACCCACATCAGCTGCAACTGTCTGTCCTGATATACCCGCACGCTCTGTGCTGCTCTTTCTGCTTTTTTTTTTTTTTTTTTTTTTTTTTTTTTTTTTTTTGCATCTGTGTGTCTTGGTAGCTGTGGCACAGGGTCATCAAAGCCCCACATTGTTCTCACCCCTCATCTGCTGATTTCATGTGACAGGTGCATTCCTCCGGGTGGGGTAGAGTTTGAGCTTTTTATTAAAGCGCATGAATCAGTCAAGAGCCGCGGCGCTGTAGGGCACACGCACACTCTTTACTCCTATGTATATTGCCAGTAAAAGCAGCCAATGTCAATAATAAGCAGAGCAGGGCTGGCTAGTATCAAGACAGGGTGTGACGCGCACGGCTGGGTGTCAGTTACCAGCCTGTCCAGTGATAAGTGAGGCAGTTATGGTCGATACTGCGGGCCTGTGTCGCAAATGAGGTTTGGCAAGATGAACAGGTGATACAGGAATGGCACATTTTCTACACGGGGCCGTTATCTTGTGAGAATTCATGGTCAGTTACTGACATTCTAGCAACATTCTCGGTCAGAAGCTATGTGGAGAAAAATGCTGCGTAAACGATGGCATTGAGGGGTTTTCAAAGCAAGCAACAAAACGGTTGCTACTTATTAAGAGCAGCAGTTGCCACATGTGAAAGGCATAATGGAAACATGTTAGTGAAATAAATGCCAGCTGTGTTCTATGTACACTTTGTTCCCACCATTTCCACCTGTTTTATCTCTTAGTGACACAAAGGTAAAGTCCGGCCTCAGTTCTAACAGACCGGGGTTTTTTTTTTTTTTTTGCGTTTGTATCTGGACACAATAGGTCACAGTCAGACACAAAGTAAAATGTCAGTCTGAAGCACCGTGCCTCCTGGGAAAAAAACATGCACTCGCCCAGCTCTGTGGGCTGCGAAGAGGGGCAAACACAGATTAGCACACAACCTGAAATGTTTCACACAATTGGAAGCATTTCGAGGTATCTGTGCATTCACAGGTCATAGCCTGCACACACACACATTTAGCCTTTTCTCCTTCTTTTCCCTCCTCCCCCTCCTCCCCCTCCTGCCGAGTCTGTGGCAGGTTAATAAAATAAACATACATCCACCAGTGGCGGTGGCAGGCATGTCAGACTCCCTTAGCTGTCATCAGCCGTGTGTGTGTGTGTGTGTGTGTGTGTGTGTGTGTGTGTGTGTGTGTGTGTGTGTGTGTGTGTGTGTGTGTGTGTGTGTGTGTGTGTTATTTGATGCATGTGTGTGTGAGTCTATTTCCAACACAGACTGTCACTTTTAGCTGGGGCTTGTCTGTCAAAGCCTTCTCTCTGTTAGCGCCCCTCCCTAGGCACAGTGGAGCCCATATGGGGCCGGGCATTAGCTTAGCACACTGTGTGCCAGTCCAGTTAATGGCTGTTCATCACAGTTCACCAGTGTAATTCTATCCCTGTTGGTTAAATAGTGTTTCTTCCTGTGGGAAAACGATGCGTCCTTTCCATTTGACAGCTCTGACTCGCAGTAATCTACTGTATTATTATGCTTGATATGTGTGTTTTATAAATGTTGTATGATTCCATTTGAATATTGTGAGACTGGATCCGCATCCGGGTTATGAATTTAGAAATTACCTGCTTCGTGTGTGTGTGTGTGTGTGTGTGCTGAGCTAAAAATGTGTTGAAATGCCATGTCAAACTGTTTTTCTAAGCAAAAATATCAAATATTTTCTGGTTCCAGCCTCTTGAATGGGCTTTTCTTGGCTTTTTGTGATAGCAAATTCAATATCTTTTGGGATTTGGATTGACAAAACTAGAACACAATATGCCACCCTGGTAATTTTTCACTATTTGCTTTCCTTCGTCAGACCAAATGACTAATTGTTTACTTGAGAAATGAATTGGTAGACTCTTACTCTGTAATGAAAATGAGTGTTAGTTGCAGCCCTGGTGTGTGTACTGTTTTGCTCTGCACTGTGCCGGATTTGTACAAATGGATGTGATTCGACTGTACATAGTTCCTCACTTTCTTTGGAGATTAACTGTGGAGGGACTGGTGAGGATTTTAAAGAGTAGCGACGTGTGTGTATGAGTGTGTGTGGGCCCTTGTCCTCTAAAGGCTTTGTGGTGTAGGCCAAGCACAACACAGCTGCCCACCCACCCAATCTCTCTCTCTCTCTCTCTCTCTCTCTCTCTCTCTCTCTCTCTCTCTCTCTCTCTCTCTCTCTCTCTCTCACACCACCTCTCTCTCTCTCTCTCTCCCTCTTTGAAGTTTGTCCCAGTCCAGTAGAGTGCTACAGGGTCAGGGTGGAGAGGAGGATTAACGAGGCCCCCGGTATAGAGGGATGAAAGGATGGTGGGATGAATGGTCTTTATGAAGTGTTAGATGAGAGGAGGGAAGGCCAGGTGATGACGGCCGCTAGACTTTGGTTCTAAAGCAGACACAGTGATAGAGAGCCCAGATCTAAGGTTTAGATTAAAGACAGGATCAGTCTTGACAGCACTGATATCAGCACAGGGCCTGATGCTCTTCTCTGTGGCCATATTTACAGTAGTGTTTAATGTTTTTGTTTCACCCCTGGCTGTCAGTGGATGTCACAGATTTCTTCGTATGGGTAAAGAGCAATATAAGTTTGAGTGTAACTTTCGTCTGCCGCCTTTAACGGCGGTGGGGTGGAGTTTAAACTTGCTGGGATGAAGGTGAGATGTGTCCTGCCACCAAATACGTAGAAGAAGGGACTTTTGACCTGTGCAGAGTTGGCCGCGTGTATTCCTATTTATCTGTCTATTTGCTGTCAGAGAGGCTCCGGTGTGGTTTCCACTGGTTGTTGGGTTAGATTCCTTCTCCACAGAGCTCGGATTCAAAGTCACAGAAAGAAATGGCGCCTGCTTCGTGTTCTTTAGCTTCCTCTGATGGCGTGTCTCGCGCACACTCTGAAACAATATGCGAATGGCACACTGTGAACTTATGTGAGCGCGCGTGCCACCGTGCCACTTTACAGGCACTGCGCCGTGCGGCATTAAACAGACAGTGATTGATCTATGGTATGATTGTTTATTTTGCCCTGCTGTCAGTGATGGATGAAGATTTGCACACATTTGAAAAGTCTGTGTGAAATATGGAGGGAAGGGGGGAAGGGGGGGGTTATTTAAAATCAACTCCCCCAAGGAGAAATACCAGTGGGTCTATGGGACGACCTGCCTTCACCTCATCTCAAATTAAACGCCCCCCATGGTGCGGCACTAAATCAGCAGTCAGCATTTTAATAACTCTAAACAGGTATTTCCCTTGTGGTGTAAGTTGTTAAAGTGTCAAACCAGCTGAGTATGTGGATGCTGCATGATAGTAGAGGACTTTGCTTTATTTTTCTTATTTATTTTCTGTATGTTTTCAGCTTTCGGGAAATTCACCGTGATTACAGTCATCCTGAGCTCGACTGCTTCTCATTCAAATAACAGGCTACAGGCTAATCAAAGTTTCCCCACTACACCATTGTCTTTGCTGGCAGTGCTGCCGAATTTCAAGCGTTTCAGCCGCGAATGTGTGACACGTTTCTTTTAAATCCCAAATCTATTGATATTCAGTGGGCTCCGTTGTCCTCTACAGATGCCAGTTGATTGAATTCCTTCATCCCTACAGAGCGCCGCAGACAAAACTTCCCTGTCCACAGATGATAGCCTCCGAGCAGCAAGACATTTCTAACACCCTCTTCAGTTACCATCCCCCCCCAGAGGCCAAAAAGGAACCAGGGTGAATGAATAGAAAGGGGAACTCGAGACACAATGCCTACCTGTCCTCCCTCCCTCTCTTCCTCCTACCAACTCCCCTGTGACACCCCTTCTTTTCCTCTTTTCTTTTTCGCTGGCAGAAACTGTCTGACTCCTCCGGTTGCTTTCACACAGGCAGATGGCTAGATCGGGAGTTTCTCCAGCCCAGACTCAAAACAAAATCAAACCCCAAATCCTCTCTCTTCCCTGTACTAATATATTTCTTTTTTTTTCTCAAATTTTACTCATAACAGATGCCTTGTTTTTCTGCCAGTTTTTGTAAACCATGGAAACCAGGCTTCCCCTTTCTCACATCTTGTTTCTCCCTTTTCAAAACCGTTCGTTTTCACGAGCCAAAACATCGCTCTGAATCCAAGCTCATTTGAAAACAAAAGGGAGATGGTTTGCTTCTGTCTGCTTGTCTCTTTTGAAGCACCGACAACTTTAGCACATTTCACATCATTAGTGAGGGCGAGGTTCAGAACGAGGTGAGCTCGCTCGCAGCTGCGAGCTAAAGTTGTAACACATGCTGTAGAGTAGCTCAGAGTTGTATCGTTCAGAGCAACCCAGCCTAATTGGTTTCTAGTGTGCTGAATGTTTGCTGTTACAATGACCAAGTCTGACTTTAAAAGAGTATTTTTATAGTGTGACTTGCTGGAAACTGAAGAAATAAAAGAACATTCTTTTCAAAGCTTTAAAGATTAGAGGCAATGATCCAGAACATCATGGCCATGCAGCTTTAAGTTAATTTGATGTGCAAGATACTCGATGTGATGTTGGGCCAAGAAAACCAAAGTTCCCATTTCACCTTTCAGTTTTAAATTAGAACCATGTGACCATAACCTCTTGTGGGCAGAGGATTTGCTCCCCATCGGCAACTGAAAGGAACCTCTTTCTTTTCTCTGTGCGGGTCTTCCACTGCACTTTGTCATGTAAAGAGGCCCTTATCTGGCTCTGGTTGGGGGGTAAAGAGGCCGGAGAGAAATAGCTAGCTGGATCCCTGGGGCCAGCACAGATCGAGGCATGGTAAATAAGTGACTGTGATTGACGGGTCCTTTCAGCAGAGTGGCTTAGGCCTGCCCACTGATGTGTCTGCCGGGAGGTCAACTTTGACCCCCCTCTGGCCACCTGCTTGCCCCTGACCCTTGACCTTTAGCTGGACTTCTCTGTTGAAAGGCGCAGGACATCCTTTGATAAGAAATTAGATTATTTTGCAAGTAAACTTTTGACCATTATATAGTTTAATACATAACTGAAATCAGCTCATATCTCATATTATATCCCTTCTCCTCTCCGTCTACTTCAAAGCTACACAGCTTCTTTTTTTTCTTTTTTTTTTTCTGACATTCTAAATACCCACATGACCCAATTTTACTGCTAAAAACACTAATCCATCTCATTGAGTGTTTCAGCTAATGATTTCTCATTTGGACAAGGTACCCCACCTCCCACCCACCTAGTGTGCTGCAATTTCCGCCATGTCCTCTGGCTTTATGCTGTGCTCCTTGAGCGTTACATTTGTTTCGCCGTGTCTCATGAATGACTGGCCAACAATGACAATTTAATGGACGAAACGAGGGCTGGGAAGTGTAGCGATTTCACAAGGCCTGATTTAATTTCCCTCGTTCGGGCTAAATTGGGCCACGGTGTCGGGGTAAATAAACAGAATGCATCTGGACTGCAATAAAGGGAGTCAAACGGTGAGAGGGTGTGTGAATAAGAGGTTTGTGCTGTAAAGGTTGCTTTTTCCATTCCCCTGTGAATGGTTATAGATTTATTAGAGTGCTTGTCTAGCACTTTGCTTGTGGACTAGCTTAGCCTTTTGAATGGTGCAGTAAATAAAAAGATTTTAGGTGTTTGTGTGGATTTGCTTGCTAGCACGCTCATGTGTTGCTGCCTCTCATTGCTCTTGTTACAGATTCATTGCAGTTTGCGGTTACATCTAACTTTATTGGCTGTGATTGGTCATTTTGGCAAGAATGAAGTGTATGAGATGATTTTGGCTCTGGTCTACTTTAGCCCACTGGCTGAATATTGCCACTCATTTAAGATTATGCACACCAGTCACACCTGCCTCCTTCATAAGGCTTATAGCCGAGAGGACATGAGATGTTCTTCATTGCCATTTTCTGAGAAAAAACTCATTGGTACGTAACAGGGAGATGGTGGAAGCCATAAAGCAGCCATTTTGTTGAACAAAACACATGTTGGTGTGTCTGTGTGTACATGAAGACGTGGTGAAGGGAAACCTCCTTATCGCTGCAGAAGTGTATCGTGTGTGACATATGTTCACTGCGACTTGTGTTGTTCTCAACTAAAGGCAGCACATGTGAGTTTGGAATTATAATGGTAGACTTTGCAGTGCGTGCGTGCGTGCGTGCGTGCGTGCGTGCGTGCGTGCACATGTACTTCCAACGTAAATGTCATGTCCATACTGGGAAGTTTAAGACAGGATGAGAAACACTGCAGAGTCCTCACAGAATGAGCCACATAAAACAAAAGAGCATTACGACACACACACACACACACACACACACACACACACACACACACACACACACACTCCCTCCCTTCCCTCTCTTCCCTTTGATATTGAATTACCTCAATGAGCAGGAGAGGCAACAAAGTAATAACAGGCCTTTACTATTGACCCACCCCAGAGTGTCCCCATAGTTCTCCTCTGAATAACTCTGCTGACGTCAGCTCCCCACCATGCAACGCAAGTCTCTGTGTGCGCAGCGAGTCTCATTTCCATAAGGAAAATAGTTGAGTAGACTCGGAGCCAGAGGATAATTATTTGCTTTGTTAAATTTGGATAATTAAGTTGTCACCCAAGTGATATTTGTGGCTTGTTCACAACAGTTTGATTCATTTTCTTCACCCTGTTTAGCAATGGGAGACTGCGAAATAATTGTGTTGTCTATGAAATAATAGTTATGTTGCCTAATTATTGCTTTGTTGGAATGGTCTCATTTGTCTGGCAAGTTACATGAAAAATTGCCCAGAGAGTATTGTTAATAGCATGTCATCAGAAATACTCCCAACTGCTGAGCACCCAGCCTTTTAAAAGAAGAAAAAAAAACAACAACAAAAAAACAAAATAAAACACTTTACATATATTGTGAATTAGCTGAGTGTATAGCCCTGGTTGCAGACATTCAGCTCTCTTGGTGGATGAGGTAAATTTAGAAGGCGGGCTTCAGATACACTGCTGTTTGTTGCAGTTGAAAGGATGACGTGTAGGAGGTACAGTTTCCTGGCTTTTGACTCAGATTTTGATTCATACGTACGCTACATTTGAAGGCATATAATTAGCAACCCACGGCTGTACGTGTGCGCACACATTCAGACGTGCGCACACACACACACACACACACACACACACACACACACACACACACACACACACACACAGAGATAGCACTGACTTGCTTGACAAGATGTAGCTTCGAGGAGAAGGGATGGATATGCACCACTTGGCCCTGACTGTGTGTGTATGTGTACATAACAGTACACAGGCTGCCTGTAATGATCCAGACAAGCACTTGTATAGTTTGAGCTTTTAAGTCCCTCAGTGACAGCCTTGTGTATCTATGTGTTTATATGTGTGTACACTGTAGAAAGAGCACTGTGTTTTGATGTGCTTGTTAGTGAGATTGTCAGCCAGAGAGAGACTTGACCTTACATGGGCTGTACAAGCTACTTTATTGTTGCTGTCATCAGCCCCAGTCACACTAGTGGAAAATGGGTCTCTTTGCTGTGAAAGGAAGTCATAGCGTAGGCTCTTTTTTTTTTTTTTTTTTTTTTTTTTCTTTTCTGTGGTATTACGTTGATTGTATCACTAGTGTGGGATGTCATGCTAAAGGGGTTGCGTTAACTTCACATTTAATGAATTATGTAACTTTTTTAATACAAATGTTGCAGCTGTCAAATAGACAAACTTAACTTTTGTTAACCGACCACAGAGGAATCATGTTATTGCCCTTGATAAGTTAATTACTTCTAAAGCTGACACCACCCTCAGTCAAACAAAGGTGTCTGTGTGGTTGTGAAAAAGTTAGATCGCTCTGAGGTGGCGGTAGACTGATCTCTGACCTTTTTTTTTTTTTTGTCTTCCACTCCAAGGTTACCCACAGGCCTGCAGTTAGCATTGTGTTTTCAAATGGGATTTTTGAAGTACAAGTCAATATTTTGTCATGCTCTCGTCTCGGCTTAGTTTGGTTTGTTTATGGTCTGTATCATCACACCATCTACCACTGGAATAACCTGCATGTAGACTACATGCTCAGAGTGTGTGCGCATGGTTGCATACACAAAGTCAGACTAACCCTCAAGTGACTGACCCACAAGTGTGCGCACGCATTAGGGCCAACAGAGGGCATCTCAGGACACAGACACACACACACAGAGACACACACACACACACACACACAGACACAGGGCACTACCCCACCTCCAGCCTGGCTAGTTGTCGCCCGCGTGCCCCCACCAACCGTCTGCCAACAGGCGGGTTAATATTGCCACCAGCTGCAGAGGGGGTGATGCCAACCAATGCCAACCGGCACCAGGCCCAGAGCGGCCACACAGGAGCCACTGTGTGCTTCTCTTCTCTTCTCTTCTCTTCTCTTCTCTTCTCTTCTCTTCTCTTCTCTTCTCTTCTCTTCTCTTCTCTTCTCTTCTCTTCTCTTCTCTTCTCTTCTCTTCTCCTCTCCTCTCTTTTTCTTCTATTCAAAATGAAATCTAAATATGAAATGTCACTGTTTGTGCGCTTCTATATATGGAGCAGTGTGAATGCATGGATCCAGGCTGTTCGAGGGCAGTCATCCATCTCAGTGAACAACACTGGACAGTATATTGGCTGCATGCATGTGTGAGAGAGCGAGGTAGTGTAGGATGCAGAAATAGAGCGGTGCATTATGGGCTAACAGAAAGACAGGCCGTCCATTTCTTTCTCATCAGACATGTGAATGAGCTGCTCCTGGTGCTTTTGCTTGGTCATTTTTCTCTGAGTCTGTCAGTCTCAACAAGGCTCTTTTGTTTTCCTGCCTTGTCACTATTCTCACATGTATTTATACAAAACCACATTATGAGACAGACATGTGGCGCTAATCTGTTGCTGCCATTGTGAAGGCTGATACGTGCTTCTGTGAAAGTACAGGCAAATATACCACAATGTACACACATCTGACATTTCATCAACACGTGATGTCTGTGGCCATTTGTGTCACACTGAGTGGATAAGGGTGTAGCACTGGAGTTAGAGCCAACACCCAACATAGCAAGCCAAAGGCAAATGCTCACAGATAATGTTATGCATTTCCTCATTTAGATTTTATTTTTATTAGACATATTTTCTGGGGTTGGACAGTGTTACATCATCATTTGATTAAATGTCAAACATAATCAAAGTGAATGTGCAGATTTACAATACTGTGGCTGCAACAGAAAGTTTTATTTTATTATTTATTAACTAAAAACGCATAAAGTGATATGTGGGTTGTATGATGAGCAAATGAAAAAAAAAACTAATGTCAAAACCACTACGATGTTGGCACCAATAATGAACTGCGGGGGGGGGACTAACAAAAATAACAAAAGCAGTTGTAAGTCGGCCGTCACCTGTGTTTTCTTTTTAGGATTATTGCATTGTGTTTCCAGTCCCTAAACACAACGTTGCAAACTCTTGAAATGTGAACGCTTCTCATTTTTACCCACATGGCTGCTTTTGTAAATTGTTAAACTGCAGGCACAATGCACACAGGTAGATCAGATTACAGAAAATGGTGTGTGTGTGTGTGAGTGTGTGTGTGTGTGTGTGACAGAGCTAGGGGTATGAAGAAAGAGCTACTGAAGCTACAAAAACGGAATGCAAAGGCCTGACCAAGGCTACTGCTAGAGTTTTACAGCAGTGCGCGCGCACACACACACACACACACACACACACACAGACACACACACACACACGCACACACACACACACACGAGTGCTTATTGATCTTTTAAAGACTTAATCGCACACACATAAAGAGACACCATCGTTCACTCTATCTAGAAAAGATTGCTCTGAGATTGAACTTATTTTGGTTGGAGGGAGGTGCAGAGGCCATCTGTTTTTCTTTTTCTCTGCGTTGGCTAAATCTAAACAGAAATGCCATCAGGGTTCAAGCATTTAGTGACAGCATTTTAAGGCATCACTGTGGAGAGCGGGAGATGTTTCTGAAGTGGCTTATGCTTTACAGATGAACTCATTCGGGTTGATGTAACTTGTACTTGCTCCCGGTACAGTGTTATTTCGCTCTTCACTTGTGTGGGCAAGCAGCGACCTTTTTTTTTTTTTTTTTTTTTTTTTTTTTTTTCACACGCTCAGTATCTTTTCATGTCCTGGTTGTGGAAAGGCGAATTAATGAGTCTTTCTAGTAAAGCAGCTTGTCTGTGCTTGTGCAAAATTCTGCAAGGGTAAATGAGTTTAAAGCCTCGGGCTATGTGTTGTTGTTGTTGTTGTTGTTGTTGTTGTTGTTGTTGTTGGTGGTGTGTAAGTGTGCCTGTGTGCACGTGCATGCTGGTGCTTGTGTGCCTCTTCCTGTCTGATTGGTTACAGCCTTACCTTACTGGATTCCAGATGTAATCCCACAGTCAGTCTGATGAGTCTGACTATCCAAGGCTAACAGGGAGACTTTCTAGAAGTCCCCCTCAGGCGTTGCCCTCAGACCAGCTCGCATAAATGGCATCTTCCCCCTAGTTGCAGACGTATGCTGCATAAACTGACCAGAGGCCGGTGCTACTCTGTATTTTCGTACAAGCCTACTAGCCTGCAGGCTGTTCCTGTCAGACGAGGCACAAGGCTAATGAGGTTACTCTGTTTCCTGTTTCTGCTTTCCTGTCCCCTCTTTGTGTTTGTGGGAGTAGGAGGGCTTTAGTTTTGTGGCACAATATGTCACATATGTCACACTGTAACATAACTTACATAGGCTATGCTTTAAAACATTTTGTGTGTTTGGATGTATGCGCACACACACACACACACACGCTTAAAAGTGTTAAACGCGTCGTGCCAGGTCTGGTAGTTTATTAAGGTGTTCCAGTCATATAATGGTACAGACACACTCCTCCAAATACCAGAGAATATGTAAAGTGTTGCGACATGTATTGGCCAAAGCTGGCAGCCAGAAAAACTGTAGCATAGTTTGTGGTAATATATCACTCCTGCCACATGAAATAACGTGAGGGAGTTAAGTTTTTGTGTTTTTACTTGAATCAAGTGGTGACATACGCCTCGGCATGACTAGTTAGTTTTATGACCCTAAAATACATTAAATCCACTGTTACAAGAATGAAAGCATATTTCCAGTTTGTGAGATATAATCTGTTTTTGTTGTTTTTTTGTTGTTTTTTTTTTTAAGATGGGATTTTAGAGGTTGACGGCAGAAAAACTGTGACCTTGCTTCTCGTCACGTACATACAAGTGTTTCAGAAACTTAGCAACAGGGATATTTCAATCTGAGTAAATAAATATTCTGTCAGGAATTTTTATTATGTGGAAGGATTTTTATAATCTCCACAGACACACAACGCCTGGTGTCATATTTCCTGCATGACAATGAAGAGAACTTTCCTTAAGTTGTATGAATCTAAAGAAATCAACCACTGCTGCTGTTTGCAGTCATACCTCATGTTTGTATTTGTAGAGCAGCGCAGCTGGTGTGTGGAGGTGAGAAGGTTAGAAATGCTGTTCTGTTAAAAGGGATCAAGGCTCCTGAGGGAATAGTATGGAGGCGTAGGAGCCATTGCCACCGCTACCATGATGAATGACAGCGTGTTGGGGGAGCGCTGTCGCTCAGAACTCACTGTTCACGTGACCAAAGGTGGTGAGGTTGTGTGTGTGCGTGTGTGTGTGTGTGTGTGTGAGAGAGCTCGCGGTGCAGGGAAATGAGTCAAACCTTTGGTCAGCGGCAAGTAGCCAAAGTGAAAATGATACTGTGACAGAGTTGGAGGGTAAGTGTGTTGCACGGTGCTGTTGTTATTATTGAATGGGAGCCATTTGTTATGCAACCTGTCAAATCAAAGAGAGCTTATATACACACACACACACACACACACACACAGAAGTGTTGCTTTATGCTCTATTTTAACACACAATTCCACTATGAGACCTGTATTTTCATCTTTTGTAAGACCAGATGTGGCCCAGCTCCCTCAACCTGCCAAATGTAACTTCAGAATATGAAGAATTTTCCTCAACTGAGCCTTAAAAAAACCATGGCAACAAGGCTGTGAAGCTGACGCAGGCGCCGCTACAAAGCTAACAACACACTGTCACTTTGATGTTTCACTTAAAATTCCCTCAATAACAATTCCACCATGCTGTCCTGGCTCCATGGCGCAGGATGAACTGGAAACAGTTGCTTTGAGCTCGGGCTTTTTACTGTAATACTCATCTGGTTCTGTGTGCCATGCACTGAGGCCGGCAGCAAACCTTAAGACACTCCTTCAACGTAGTGTTAGATAATCTGTCAATACTGCTATAAATGCAGTCAGTGTTCCAGGAATGTGATAAACAAACCAGCTGCACAGATTAGTAAGGGCTTTAAACATTTTTTTTGAATTAGTCTGAGTTTCAGTCCCATCTGTTACTTTGTTTCCTAGTTATTAACTCCACAAATTAATATACTGTTTGTTTTTAAGTACATCTCGAACTTAAAAAAGGATTTGGTTGAAATTTGTGGGAAAGACGGCTGAAGTAAACAAGTGATTACACTTTGGTCATGGTGTTAATGTGGGATGTTTGTAGTCAAACAATTGACTTTTTAAGTGGCATGCTTTCATGTTGTAGTGGAAAGGTCAGGCAGCTGGTCTCTGCTGATGTGACAGCAAATCCAAATTGTTGCATTTGATTTGATTTATTCAGAATTAAACAGAAGACAAACGATAAACAAATACACTGGGTGCAACTTTACAAGTTGGAGAATACTTTAGTGTGTGTGTGTGTGTGTGTGTGAGAGAGGTCAAGGGTCAGGACAGCGGTCAGTTGGTCACATAGCCAGGGTGGGTGGGCAGCCCAGTCAATTTAAATCCCTTATTATGCTGCCAGCTGGGCCTGTTTTGCATGTGCATGCACACACACACACACACACACACACACACACACACACACACACACACACACACACACACACAGAGGATCTTCAAAGCATTGTGACATTTATTTCTTTCAGTCAAAATAAACTCAGTCACAGTCTGTATTTAAAAGCGCTCTCTCCCTTGCTCTCTCTCTCTCTCTCTCTCTCTCTCTCTCTCTCTCTCTCGCTCTCGCTCTCGCTCTCGCTCTCGCTCTCTCTCTCTCTCTCGCTCTCGCTCTCGCTCTCTCTCTCTCTCGCTCCGTGCTCTACTTTTACCAGGCTGATAGCGTTTTATGCTCGACAGGGCTGAATGGCGCTGGCAGTCTGTCACTTACATACGCTCAGATAGATTCAGACGGTGCATGCGTGCATGTGTGTGCAAAAGCAGACAGCTGATATGATTGACAGTGGAGACACGGGAGGTTTATGTGTGTGTGCGTGTGTCTGAGACACTGAGCTCAGCAGGAGAGACCATCATGGCCAGGCTGCAGACAGGAGGCATTGTTCTGAGGGAGAAACATTTATCTGCTGCATATGTAAGCACAGAGGGAAAAGGTAGAGAGTGAATGTGGCCACACACCCAATTTCTTGCATGTGGACTATTTGAAAAATGACCCCTTTGAGATCCGAATATCCAGAAAGCATGTGCCTGGTTCCAGTTGATATTGCATCGTTATATTTTTATAGTTCGGTTTTACTGTTGTTACACGAGGAAGTTCAGCATTTCTGCTTATGGAAAATTTACGGTTCAGGCCGTTTACACGATAGCGGAAGGTACGTTCAGCCCATGTGGCATTCCTCTCCTTCCCTGCAGATGGAAATGCACTGTAACTGTTCTGCTGGGGCTATCCCAGCATGGCTAGTTTAAAGGGGAGGCCCTGTGGCTGCACATACAGACATACATTCCGATGCAGTGAGCGTTTGGTGTAATGAGGCGATTATACGGGGCCTCTTGTCCCCGGCAACCCCACAAACCCCTTTCTATTCGCCTGTTCTCTGAGCCAAGCATCCGGTCTACTTTAGGCTATAAGGGACATGGGGACCAGGATGTAGTTAGGATTGGAATGTGAGATCGAGGAAGTTGGCCTTGCTTTACCTCAGTGTGCAGCACATCACGCTGATGTTAGAGCGGCTAAAAAAGCATTTGTCACATGTTGTTACTCAGTGGCAGGGTGGTTTCTGGGGAGCAGTAGCCATCATTTACCCCAAAAGTGGGCAGCAGCCTTGAAAATACCTTCTTATTTTTAATTACAAATGAAAAGCTGTCAGAGTTTCCTGTCAGCTTTCTAATGAGACACATCTTTGCAAACATGCTACTGAGATGTTCTTGTTCGCATGCATCTTTCACTCTCAAGATCACTTTGAAGAGCCCTCCATTATTGTGGCGGGCATAATTTGGACCTCTTGCTGCGATTGTGGAGGCTTTCTTTAATACTTTGCAGTTGTTTTTGTTTCTCCACAGGGCCAGAATAAAGATGTCTTGAATGTTTCTAATCCTCAAATGGCTGGTCATGACCTTAAGAAAGGGAACTGTGATGTATTTTGCAATTAAATAATTGTTATCACTGTCATCTGCGCCACATGGGAACCCTGAGCAGTCACATCCTTGCAGCCAGTCATCTGGGGCCCATGTGTTGGTGAAAGAGAGCGAAGGATCAAGATTTGGAAGGAGGAGGAGAAAGGAAAAGAGAGAGTAGTCGTGGGGTAGAGACTGTCCTGACTACTGGATACACTAACCCAGGCTTTGTGAAAATAACATTTCTCAATCACTCATCCATCCACCCATCCATCCATCCATCTCTCCATCCCTCCTCCAAGGGGAAATGTGTGTTAGAATAACAGATTTTGGGCTAGTTTTGTAGAGCAGATCGCAGCTGGCATGTGGCCCACATTCCTCTGCCATGACATCCGCACGGTCGGCAGCAGCACGGCACTATTTTTAGAGCAGCTAGTGTGAACGCTTGCATAGACAGAAATGTACGTACATGCAGGAGTGTGTGAATCCACATAAAATCAGGAGCTTTACATGAGTTTGTTAATACCATGAGTAGTGATGGATGCATACCAACATTTTGACTAATTGTAGCATTGTTTCCTCTGTGTCTACACCAAACCAATATATCAGATAATGAACTGATGAATTAAACTGAAGCAAAAAAAAAAAAATTAGCAAATAAGTTTTATCTGCTGTTTAATCTGTGGTTTCACTTGTACAGTAAGCGCTGGCACGTATGAGCTGTAGAGCTGACGTTAGTGTGGCTTGGCTTTCTGTCACACTTTTACACACAGACCCAGAGCAATGACACACACGGGCTCTGTGATGTTCTTAAAGGCACAGTGTGCGTTTTCTTTTTCTTTTCTGTTTTTTTTATTTTTTATTTTTGAATACTGTTAGAAGCAGTTTTTTTTTTTTTTTTTTTGCACATTTTCAGTTTACAAAATGCTGGTGATGTGCAGCTTTGGTGTACTGCTTTCAGTACATGCGTGGTTTTATACTCAGGACTGGTGTTCAGCGTGTTTATGTTGTGTGAAATGAATCCATTGTTTGAGCATGATACTATAGTATGGGAGTTCAACATGGTCTCAGAGGAAATTTGTATTTCTGTCATTCATTTCCGCTGAATGGTCCGAGTTTTTTTTTTTCTTTTTGTCTCAAAGTTGTTGGTTTTTTTGGGTTTTTTTTTTTGTCTATATCATCCTCCTTCCCTCCATCTCCCTCTTCCTTCGTATCTAACACTACATGCAGGATCTTTTTTTCAGCCTCCACTGTTACATAAAGCCAATGCAATCCACTTGTTTCTTCATCAACCATCAGGGTTATTGGATTTGCCTGCTTTGCAGAGAGGAATGTTTGAACAAGGCGGGGGTTATGAGGTGGAACCAGCCCCACTTTTCATCCAGTTAGATGAACAGATACAGACGCAGTGATAGAATTAATCCTGCTCAGACAAGTGACGTTTTATCGTTGGCACAGTGCAGCAAGCTTTTTAACATTTGCTCAGTTCCTAGAACAGTTTTGAAAATTCTGTATCATGATTTGGACAGTAGTAATAAACAGAAACTGTTGCTGGGGATGACATTATGCTGGGAATGACATTATATTTTGAAGCATTAATGCCTTGTTATGCTTCAGAATAATGTCAGGGAAAGAATTGAAATGTTACAAGAAACTGCAGTGATATTTTCTTTTTGCATTAGATTCCAAATTTTTTTTGCAAAACTTTTATTGGGTAAAGTGTTTTAAGAAGCCCTGTGGGAAGGATATAATGTGGCTATACTTCCTAGCGCTGTGCTGTACGTCGGATTTATTGCAGCGTGTGTGTGTAACAGAGAGAGAGAGACAGAGCGAGAGATGAAATGATGCCTATGGATGGCTTTAAAAGGCGTCTGTCTGTGTGTTTGTGTGTTCTTTGCAGGTCGGTTTACCTGTGTATTCCAGTGGAGGTGGGGGTGGAGTTGTCAGCTGACAGTAGACACACAGCGCTCCTGATGCCTTTCTTGCTTACAGACGTGCACACACACACACACACACACACACACACACACACACACACACACACAGAAAAGGTCCCTGTGCTCATTAGTGGGATTCCACTAGCCTGATGGGAGCTGGTCGGGGTGTAGATGTGTGTGTCAGTGCCAGGTAGTGCTCGGCTGGCATTGCTCTGTCTAAGAGCTGTCTCTAAAGAGCTCTGGCAATGCGTCAAAAACACACACACACACACACACACACACACACACACACACACACTGCAATGTCTGAATGAGAAACTGAGACGCAATACAATTTGGTTCTATTGCTTATTTGAGGAGATGTTTCCCCTCCTCTGTCATGCTACACTTACCCTCTGGCAGGCAGAGTATGAATGTCTTCGGAGAGATTTTGCATGCTATTGCTGTCCATCACTTCTCTGTTTCACACCTGGAAAACACACACACGCACACACACAGAGGAAGGAGCAGGCTTTTGTGACAGAAAAACCAGTGAAAGGAAAGGAACACCTTGGCCAAAAACAGATGGCAAACTGCTTCTCAGGTCAGACAAATAGTTAACCTGCCGTCGAGCAGAGGTTGTGAAAAACCCATTTAAACAATCTTCTGAAGTATGAAGAACTAGTGATGAGGTTTAAAGGTACAGCAGCTGTAATAGAGCGGAGCTCACGTTTTTTCCATCAGCTGATGAAAAGTCAGTCAGCATTTTTTCTTTTCTTCCCCCCCCCCCCCCAGACCTTGTTGCTATGTGTACACAGCTCAGGAAATATCTGTGGCACGCATCCAATAACTGGGAGGAAACCAGAGAGAAAGTGAGAGAGAGAGAAATGCAGATGAACTTTAAGGTCAGTTGTTGGAGGGAAGAAAAATTTGAGCTTGTTTTCGCTCTCAGTACAGCTGTGTGCTGTGTGTGTGTCAGGTAGAGATATGGATACCATAGACGTTGTATATGTAAGAGTGTTTGTAACCCTGGGATATACTGTCAATGCTGTGTGTGTCAGTGTATGTTTGGCCTCGTGCCACACCACGAGGGAAAGAGTGCCAGTGAGCTGTCTAGGTAATTGGTGCTTACCTGGCAGGCTTTCGCATGCACACACACACACACACACACACACACACACACACACACACACAGATACACACACACACGCACATACACACAATGAATGGATTAGATGACATTAACTACAGGAGAAAATAGCATAATTGAATACTTGCACTACCTGTCTCACAAGTGTGTGTGTGTGCGCGTGTGTGTGTGCATGTGTGTGTGCATGCACGCATGGTCATGTGTGACAGTGTAATGAGGGACTGCACGCTACACACAAAACACACCCTATCAACCTCTGTCAGAGGCTGCAAAGCATGGGTGCACTGAACGGTCCACTTGCCTATATATATATATATATGTGTGTGTGTGTCGGCGTGCACACTTCATGCAGACAGATGTGGCTGTCAGCCATCAGCTCCATCATGTGCAGACACCCAGCTTTTAATCTTGTCCCCCTGCCACCCCCACTTCCCTCAAAACAACACTCTGCAAAAGCTTATTTTTATCTGGTGAAGAGACAAAAACTAAAACTAAAAATACACACACACACACACACGCACACACACACACACACTCACACACACTTGTGTCAATATTGTCAAAAAATATTAAGAGTTGTGAAATAAATCAAGTGAGTGAATGAGGTCGCTCACTCACTCCATTTTGTTTTAATTACAGGGAGTTTTCAGTTACAAGGAGATAGCAAACCATATCCCCTGATACCCTGTTCTTTGTCTTTCATGACCCACCTGTGGCTTATAGTAAATCCACTGAGACCACTTCTGACTTTCTGATGAATTGGACACTAAATAGTGACGATGAGTCATTGCATGAAGCAAATCTGAGCTTATCCTGTAAAAGATGGCAACAATTTTACTTCCAAGTTTCAAACGCACATGGATACATTTAGAAACACCTTGTTGGGATGCTGCTATAATCATCAGTAAGTTGTCTGCTCTGATCAGAAGGCATATTTTATCCATCACACCCTCTCTGTCGGGCGTGTGTGATTGTTTGTGAGCATCCTAGAGAGGGGATCGGCCGCACTAAACGAGAGAAGACATTTATGAGCAGCAGTCATTTCAGTAGCATTTTATTCACTGGCTGCGGGAGGACGCATAATATTAGGATGAGATTAACTTTCTCTCTTTCACACACTCAGACAGAAATACAGGCTTACACACAGACTCAGTTTCTGTGTTACCCCGACCACAGCTATCTGATCTTTTTATTTTTTTTATTTCAGAGAGCACTTATGCACTCTTAATGGAATGCTGTGACTGTTATCTTGTCATTACAGCAGCGATAAAACGTCTTGATGTAATTATTTTTGTGTGAGGTGGAGATATATTTTTTTTTTTTTGTAATACCCCCAGCCGGCGCTGATGTCACTGCAGTGTCTGCCAGACACTTAGCTGAGCCAACTCAAATGATCTGAGTCAACTGGATGATCAGAACACGCTCCCACACAGGTTGCTTGTTTTTTCACGTCAGCCTCTTATATTACGCTTGACTTCGACAGAGGGAAATGCGCTCCCTGCGATGAGTCAACAGGATTAGAAATGTGTTTTTAATTCAAATCATTAGCATACATTAGCTCTTTCTGCACAAAGACGTAAAGTGTTTTCTTTTCTCCAACCTTACAGCTGAAACCGACTCGCCTCATGGCATGACTAGAGAAAAGCTATTTCCAGTTTCCATTATTTATTAATACCTCTTTGTTGTTGCTCATGTCCTAATCTCATTTCCTTTAGTCATTAGCGTTGTTCGACATCAAACACAGCTGCCAGAGCAATGAGTGTAGGGGAGCGAGGTGGGAGAGAAGTATGGTTATTGCTGTTGGACACTTTCTAAAGACCCTTTTTAACAATGCTTGTTGCAGTGGAATATTTTTCTATTAAGCTGTTAAAACTCTCAGAATGAGCAGTATAGTGTTTTGAATAAATTGCAGCTTTGATGTGCTGAACATTTTAGCCATCATGTGTTTGCTGCTCAGATTGAAACTGACTTGGGGAGGGGGGGCTGTGTCTTGGAAAAGGATGTGTTGTGCGTATGTGTGTGTGACTTCTGGTGACCTCTTCCACAATAACGTCTTCTGTCTCAGTCTCGCTGGGAGAGATTAGCAACACATGAACTCGCAGTCCCATGATGCTTTTTTCATTTGCTTCCTACCTATTCATCACCATAACACTCTCCTATCATTGCATTGTGCCCGAGATGCCGTCCTTCGAGCATTGTTATGCTAATGTGATGCCCTATGTCTAGCTGCAAGCTAATGCTATGTTATGCTAATGTTGTGTCATGCTAATGTCACGATATAGCGAGGAATGAAGGGGAGGGATGCAACCGGAACAATATGTATGGAGATTCCCCATTATACTGAAACTTTGGTTGTCTGTTTCTCTTCACTAAAGCGGTCGTAACTTTTCATGCATTTCCACACTGAACACAACATTTTGTGTTTCCCATATTTTATTGTTATTATGGCAGACAAATACATAATATAAAAATCACCCATTAAATTCCACACTCCTCAGAATACTAAAATAAATACTAGCTAGCTGCAGTTATTGGTGGTGGATTACCTTGATGGCAACAAATATTTTTCTAGTTTTAGCTTGTAAGGTTTTGTTTTGTCTTTCCGCGTTTCCTGTCCACGACCTCGACCCTCACTTTTATAGCCATGCTGTTGTCTGACAACAGAAACAAAGGAAAACACTCAGCATAAACAACTGTCCAACTTGTAAAGCTCCTGTCTATATTAATGGGCTGTTGATTGTCTTGTCTGCTGAGTTTTCACAGAATAATGTGCAAATTTAGAAATTGTTTATCAGAAGTTGTTTTTTTTACAAGCACAGAAACGCAGCAGAATAATTATTTTAAAAAATGGGAGAAAGAAAAAAAACTCCCACTGTTTCTCTCTGTTAATCTGTTCTCTCTCTATTGGATGTTTCCACAGGATGACAGTGATGGGATCCCGTGGTCGGAGGAGCGGGTGATGCGGAAGGTGCTTTACCTCTCTCTAAAGGAGTTTAGGAGCGCACAGAAACGGCAGCTGGATGGCGATGGAACCACAAACTCCAATGGTGAGTTCATGTCTACATCCTCTCTGTGAGGGACCTGTACCACTATGACATCATGTCTCCACCTGTGTTTGTTTTATGGGGACAGATGTTTTGTCTTTTGTTGCCGTCCATTTTACCCTTGGAAATCTGTATGCAGCCGAAATAAGGACTTTGTAAAGAGGTGGAATGAAATGAAATGAATCTCGTAGAGTGTACTGTAAACTGCCCTGCAATGATTAAAGGCCAACTTCAAATGCAATAATTTGACATGTTGAAAACTCAGACTTCATTTCCCAAAAAAAAAAAACAAACAAAGAATTTGCTACACTAGCATTTTGTGGAGTAAATGTCAGAGTTGCCAGTTTTGTCTGGCTTTGCAGAGTTTAGCGTCTCAGTCTAGCTCCTCACTCCTTTAATTGCAAGCGACAGTTTTATTAGTCTGTTTGTGAGTGAAAACTAAGCAAGTTTTCTTTGACAGCGAGGACCTGTTCTTACTTAAAATGGAGGCAATCCAATAAGAACAAATGATCAAGGCCTCTTGGTTGCCTTTTGTTGTGGGTCAGTGGTCAGCGAGCTGCAGTCTTGGTTCAGTGTCACATCCTCAAAGGAACCCTTAGCCTGAAAGTATTTCCCACTTGTTTTCAAATGTTGTTTATGCTTCAAACAGAGGGACTCTGATGAGGTCTTCCGCAGAGCCACACACAAGAGAAACATGTGTAGAAGTGTTGTTAATCTTTCCTAGCTTGGACATTTACACTCACTGTGGAGTACAGACTCATTAAAACACCGTCTAACTGAAACCCCCGACATGAATTAATACTTGAAGTTGCTTAGTTAGACAGAATTCCAAATCCAGGTGGAAGCCGGCTACAGCAACAGTTCAGGGATCTTTGCGGTTGTGCCGTGTAAACCCGAAACAACAGAAGAAGAGTGAGAGCACAGGGGGGGATGAACATATTGTTTTGAACCAAGCTGCCACCATGTCTTTGTTTGACACTGGTGCTCCCACCCATAAAAAGCCCTCAGCCAGCCAACAGCGGAGATTTGAACTTCACACGTGCCTCAGAAGCTATTCTCAGCTGACATTAACACAACCCAGACACCGAAAGAAAGGAAACAGGAGGAAAAAAAAAAAAAAAGAGCCTCTGAAAGTTCACGCCCAGCCAAGGAAGCCAGCCAGTCATCCAGCTAGGCGGAAAGGGAGACAGGCAGACAGACAGGAGGGAAATCTCTTTTGAAATGTAGCTTATCTTTTATACCTTTTTTTTTTCCCCCATTTTTTTTCTTTATTATATATTTTTTCACACCTTCATTTCTTCTCTCTGTGCTGAGTGCCCCCTCCCCTCTGTGTAGCTAGTGTATCTCTGTGTGTCTGTCTGGCATCTCGTGGCTGCCACTCCAGAGCTCCTCAGGGCCTTTTAAGCCACCGCGGGTAGCTGACCTTATCGCCTGAATAAAAATGACTCATTAGAAAGCGTCAGCGGCCCGTCGCACCGGGGGTAACGACAGCAGCCTGCGCTGACACAAAAGGGAGCCGGGTTGAATAGACGGGCCCTGCTGTTTTAGAGCACCGTGGGTTAGCAAGGCTTTGGAGGCTGTACGAGCGGCACAGTTTCCCGTCTCGCACAGACGATGTGGTGAAACTGTCAGCCATTTTGGAGGATCACACTCAGCGTGCGCTACATCCTGAATGGGCAGCCCCTGCTGTTTTAGAGGACTGTGGGTTATAGAGTCTGGGCTTATGTTGGGGCCAGACATGTGCCCGAGTTTTCAGTCTGACACGCGTTATTGTGAAACTATCAGCCATTTTGGAGAGTCAGATCGTGCATGTACATAATCATTAAATATGTCAGAGACAGAGTTAGAGTAGATGATGGATTAGAGATTACTGCCATATGTAAATAATTAGTCAGTTCATGAATTACTCACTGGCAGAAAATTAATCAAGGAAAATTTTAATAATTGCATAATTGTTAAAGCAAAAATGCCAAATGTTTGCTGCTCTCTTTGATGTCATTATAAATTCAGTATCTTTGCCATTTAGACTGTTGATTGACACAATGAGCAATTTTAAGGCATCGCCTTGGGAAATGATGACTTTCCTAGTATTTACTAATAACATTTTTTACTATAAAAATATATTTGACTCTAAGGCTAAAACCCAAACATATTTACAATCATACTCGACTGAGAAAAGCACATTTGAGAAGATTGCTCAGGGAATTTTTTCCATTTGTGATTTTAAAAAAAATTAACAAAAGAGTTGCCACTTAATTTTCTGTCAATCAACTGTTTCATTAATCCACTAATCATTAAGCAAGGAATTCTGTTTCAATATATTTCAAGATAAGCGTCCACCATTTTGGGGAAAAAGGTATCATGTGACTGAAGGAGGTTGGAGCAGTACCTGGCTGTAATCCTCGGAAAAGCAGCGTTTGTCTCCCTCGCCAGGCATCTGTCTCTCCATCTTTCCCTCCCCACATACCTCCATCCATCCCCATCCTCCTCCTCTCTCCGTCACTGCGTGACAGCACTGGCTATCTGTTTTAGAGGGGGGTGTGGCAGTCTGTCAGTCAGCTGTATGTGTGTCCGATTGTGTGTGTGTGTTTGTGTGTGTGTGTGTGTGTGTGTGTCAGTCTATCTTCCCACCCACCCAGCCTTCTCCCTGCCCATAACCAGCAATCATGCCATCTCCCCAGCCACTTTACCCCTCGCTGTTGGCAGCCGTCCATCTCTGTGTCCATCACACTTCCTGCCTCTCTCTTGCTCATTCCCTGCATTATTTAACAAATGACATTATGCCCTTCTGTGTCCCGGCTTCCGCTCATTCACCCAGTCACCCCTCTCCCTCTCCATCACAGCCATGATCTTCCTCTTCCTCTCCTTTTCTCACCTCTCTCTCCCTCCATCCGTCTGTCCTTCCGGTTGTCCCCCACCCCCCGATGCAGGGTTTCATTACACATCAATAGGACTCTGGTTACTGCCTTCTCCGCAAGCTCCTGTCTCCTCTCTCACTCCCGCTGCTCAATGTCCTCGATTATATATCTCCACCCCCCCCCACCCCCCACCCCACAGAAGCTCTTTTCTCACTCCCGTTCCCTCCATCCGTCTCTGTCTCCCTCTTTCTCGTCATCTCCCTCTTTTCCGCTTTGTCCTTCCTGTCCTCTGCCTTGTCTGTCTTAACTATCTACAGTATCCGTCACCCAAGCCCTCCCTGCCTCTCTTTCCATCACCACCCTCCCTTTCCTTCACTCTATCCTGTTTTCCCACCCTTCCTCTCCAGTTCTCCGAATCATTGAAGCTGCATCTTCTTCCTGTGCCTCCTTACTTCGCCATCTCGCTCCGATACACTCGTCTGTACCTCTCCTCCTCTCCTCTCCCCTCCCATCCCTTCCTTTCCTCCCTCTCCATTTCCCTGAGTGCTATTGATGGAGGAGCTGGCTGCTGGCCAAAAACCTGGAGGGGCTAAAGAGAGGGTTTGCCCATTTCTCTGACTGTCCCCTCTCTTTCTTTTCCCGTCTGTCTACCAGTCTCAAGACCTGCCGTTCCTACTGGTTTTTATGCATGTCGTCCCCTTTGCTTCAGCGCTCGCTCGGCTGTCACTGTGCTGTCTGTCTGTATTTCCCATGCCGCTTGCTCCTTCCACGGCCAGAGTGGCAGCCGAGGCAGCTCAAACACTGTGTGGGCCCTCTATTCTCTCTCTGGTGATCACATCACCTGGCACAGGGGGACAGATGAAGGAGTATCTGCAGGGAATAGGATAGAGGGTGGGATGAAAGGAAAATGAATATATGAATCACAGGCAAAAGAGGAAGAGTTTAGGTATTGAATCAAGTGCGTAAAAGAGATTGCATCTATTCTGTCCCCGCATGCTTTTTTTCCACATCGGCTCAGCCCGTTACAAAATCCCATCTTTGCCTTTTGATGCTTTAGATTTACGGCCTTGAACTGCAAAAAAGCAGATGCCGTGTTTTCTAACTGCACAGTGCTGTATGCTTTTGTTCTGGCTTGTGGTAAGTGTCATGCAGTGTTGTGAGGTCCAGTTTTGGAAGGAAGGAAGGAGCAATATATTTGGGGCTATTTCAAATCCTCTTGCCAGGCAGTCAATTTTAGTATCTGCTGCTACCCTGAAAAACGTCTGGGAATAGATACTATTGGGAATTTCCCTAAAATAAACATTCCCATTGTTTCTTTTTATATTATCCCCCAATTTTAATTGTATACAGGCATCCGGGATTGTTTGAACAAAGGGCATGAAATAGATTTTTAATGCTCTTGTTTACAAGACGGAAAGGGAGATTAAAGTCTTGTTCATCAATGAGAGGGAAGTTAAAAGGCAGATTATTACCACATATCTGCTAACCTCAAAACAAATAAGCATTTTAGCGTAGCTATATTCGCAGCCCTTATATCATGCCATTAGGTATGTCGGCGCACTCATTTTCACATTAAGCCAATATACGCCTTAGTGTTGTCAAGAATCTATAAGGGCACTCTTCCCCAATGATCGTCTTTCCTATGGCATGGCTGCTCTGCTATAGTTCCACTTATTACTATGGCTCACACTAATAGGCTCCTCTCAGCCCTGTGATATGCCATGTTACGCTATGTACCTCTGATCTCTCGAGAGTTTGAGGTGAACATAGCGAGGCGATGGGCTTAGTTAAGCACGCATAAATCTGATTAGAAAGCCCCCCCCCCCCCCCCCCTCCCTTCCCCAGGAGAAACTATTGGGATGGCATACTAGAATGGCCCCTCTGCTGCCTCATCACCACCCCCTCCTCAAGTTGTAACCTCTGTCACAACACCATCCCAGCCCGTTGTCGTAGGCCTCCGCCAGCACCAGGACCTTAAGTTTAGGCACCAGCGCTTGGCTCCCTGCCTGACTGCCTGACTGCCACACTCACCCCTTCCCTGATCCTCTGCCTTCCCAAGATTCCCTGATCTGCCCCTCACATGAGCACTCATGTGCAACCAGCATATGTCAGACAACTCTTTGGAGGAATATTGGGGAGTAAATGGCGGGAGGGAGGGAGTTGAAGTGGGGGGGGGGGTGATGAAATGGGCCTCCGCCTGTTTGTTTGCGTTCTGTGGGGACATCATGCGTCAGTCATTTTGTGAGCACAATTAAAGTTAATGAGCTACTTCGCTTTTTTTTTTTTTTTTTTTTTTTTTTTTTGCTCTGGTGCAAATTTCACTGACAAAATGAAATTGTCCAGAAGTTGTAACTGGAATCTTTTCACAGTCTGCAGTTTGCAGTATTTGACCTAATTATCATTTTTAATCAGTTTCCCCCTAATTTCTCTTTTAAACGTATTTTTCATGGTCACATATTAATTAAGTGCTGGAAAATGTCTTAATCTTTGGAATTTATCTTTAATAAAATGAAGGGAATCTTTTAGAAATTCAGATTAATTTTCCATTGCCATATGAATTTCTTTTGTATTTTTATCAAATAGTACTCTTTCTTAAAAGGGGACATAAAGTGAAACTCTTGATTGATGTTATCCTTTTCTTGCCAGCGGAGACATTGTAAGGCAGTGATTCATCCATGGTCCATAGACTTAGAGGCTCTGCAATGGCAACATAAAGCATTGCCAAAAGTGCAATGGCCTTACTCATCACGCCGCCACTTGTTAACTTTCTGACCGCAACCATGTGTATCTGATGACTATACCTCCGCTTTCAGGTACTGACCTGCCCTGCGTGTGAGAAAAACCAACAGCCTGAGTGTCTATGCAATAATGAGAATGTATGACCTATGTGTGTGTGCGTGTGTGTGCTCACTCAGCCCAAAGCACATTTATAAATCTCAGTTAAATCATATGTTTGAAAACTTCTTTTACCTGCTCCACAATTGCTCATCGTCCTCCTGTCTCCTACACTGTCATTTGATCTTACAACTCCCCTCCCAGTCTCATCTCTCTCTGATGACACAGTGCCTGGGCTTGTTTAACAGTAGCGTCCTCGCTAACAGGATATCAATCAAGTTGCCAGTTATCCTAACCCGTGCTCCACTGTCATTATTATCTTAATTTATTGTTCTTTTGACACCCACTATTAGGAATATGTGGTACACTTTGAGTGACACCTCCCCGTAAAGCATCAGCCAAATGGAATTTCACAGGGTGTGCTGCGGAAGGCAACAAGGACCTCATCCAGTGAAAGAGTGGAATAAGTAGTGGGAAGGTGTTGGTGAATGAAAAGATTTATGACAGCGGCGCTCTTGGTTAAACAAACCATTGACTTGAATGTTGAGTGAGTTATTTGTTTTTGCGAAGTGAATGTGAATAATTTAACAGGCTGCCGTACCAAAGTCCAGTCAGGCACGAATACTTGTCAAAACAGGTCAAAAAGGGTAAAATGTGATGAACTTCTGTCAATGTCAAATCTTGATTAGAATCAATATAAATCTTCAGTTTTGCAAAGTGATATTTCACCAGCACAGTTTCAAACATGTGACCCCTGTCTCCAGTTGGTCACAGTCTCCTTGGCAGCTCCTCCATTTTTCTTCTTCTTTCTTTTTCTTTGAGTAACTCTGAAAAGCTTTGAACTTCCCCAGTTATTTCTACGATATGTTCGCTCATTCACGCTCTATTGTTGAATCCTACAGGCCTTTATGACACGTTCCAAGAACTGCAAGAACTGCCCATGAGGAAATCAAGCCTTGTGATATCTATTTAATTTGGTTGTCTCCCTTAATTACCATTGACTTCCACTCCTCTGTTTGACCTAATTTGAATTCTCGGTGCCTGTTGTTCCTTTTGATTTAAGAATCTGTCTGGGGGCTTATTTTGTTTGTCTGAGTTGCTTGCTAAATATTTAATTAGGGCTCTGTCAATCGGGCTCACTAAGAATGTCAAGTCCGGCAATATCTGTTCACTTCGCTCGCTTGCTCGCCGCGGGCTTGTTTTTCTTAAAATTCTTTGTCAAAGGGCGCACATCATGCACGTCAGCAGCAGTTGCATTTAACAAGGGGAAATGGGGACAGAGGAATGAATAAGTAACTTTCCTGTCGCTCCAAAATTAGCCGCCATGATGCTGCAATAGTTTGTCATTCAGTCACATTGACTAGTTAGACACTGTCAGTATTTTAGCATCGAATGTTTTCAGCGCAGACACTCCACACCAGTCTAGATGCTTGAATAATTTGTATTCTTTCTGTATTCTTCCCCTTCACTCTGTCTTTCTATCTTCTTCTACATTCTCTGCACTCTACTCTGTCAGATAAAGCAGAGCCACTATAATCTTATCAAAAGAAATGCATCTACTCTGCCTTCAGCCCTCTCCACTGCATCAAATCAAAGACAAAAACAGAAGGCTTTATTAACACTGTCAGATGAAAACATTGTTTACTCCCCAAAGACTTGAGCTATATTCTAAACAATATTAAGCCCCAGGAATGGCTTACTGACAAAGGATCGTGCCAGATATCTGGAGATGGAAGCTTTCACAACAAGTGATCCGTAAAATATATGTTGGCCAGACTCTAACCCTTTTGGTGCTTTGTGTTTTCAGGTTCCCTAGCCAATGGGCAGCTGAATGGCTCGGGATCAAAGGGCAGCCACAAAGAAGATGGGTCCTTGCGCTCTCAGGGTCTGGATGGGAGCAGCGAGTACTGTGAGGACAGTCCTGCAAAGAAGAGGTGAGGCTGTGTGTGTGTGTGTGTGTGTGTGTGTGTGTGTGTGTGTGTGTGTGTGTGTGTGTGTGTGTGTGTGTGAGAAAGAGAGAGGTTCCTAATCCTGTTTGCTTTCTAGAGCTCTGATTCTTAGCTTTGGTGTAGTATCGTGAGCCTGGTGGTGTCTGTGTATATGTGAGTTCATGCCAAAGGCTGCGACTGCTGCTGCTGATACTGGGAAAATGGGAATGTGTCAGGTTGCGATGTGTGATGAGAAACTCTGCACACATGTTACAAACTGTAGGTGCAGCTTGGTTGTGATGAATGTCTTGAAGTCTGACGGTTAACAAGCTGCACATGGTACAAGGTTCTCAACACACACATGCATTATCTTCCTTTTTCTCTTATTTGCGCTTTCCCTCTGCAATTCAGTCTCTTTATCACCCATGTATCCTCTCCACCAAAATCCCCAGTAACCTCTCTCTCTTTCTCTCTCTTTCCCTCCTCACTCATAAGTGCGTGTAGTAAAATGTTTGGAGAGGAGCAAGTTGCCCATTACTTCTGTAATAAAATATGACAGTCAACAAAGAAGTGTAAATAGTACAACACTTTAAAGAGCACTGAGGTCCTTTAATGAGCACAGCCCCTCATCTTATAACACAAATGCTGTTTCAGTCATTTATAATGAGCCACTTAAAGGAGTGTTGCCATGCATTTCTAAATGAATTATTTAAAAATTGAAGTTGTTGCAGAGTACAATAAGCTGCTAATTTCCACCCGGCGTAATTTTTTTATGAAGTCATTTATATCACCAGTAAATTATTGAAACAGATTTCGTCTGAAAAATAGCAATTTTCACTGAAATTGGTACAGAACAGTGCTTTCACTGAGACAAATGTTCTTGGAAAATGGAATAAAGGATCTTTGGAAAATGTGACGCTTCTAATGCATTCAGCATGAAGCAGGTTTTGAAATCACAAGCTGGAAAATATGATTTACAAATACTTATGCTCTATAGAGTGAGCAGATTAAAATGGCTAGTGTGTGTCTCAAAGCTTATGTTTTTCCTCTGCCTCAACACCACACACACACACACACACACACACACACACACACACACACACACACACACACACACACACACAGTAGCAGTCATAAACCTGTCCTTTTTTTTTTTAAAATTTTTATTCTCAAGCAGCCGGCTACTGTAGGTGGCAGGTGTGTGTGTGTGTGTGTGTGTGTGTGTTAGTGAGCGTGGGTGCATGCCTGTGTGCTTGTGTGCGTTGTTTTGTTCTCACACACACATTGACAGGGCATCAAAGCATCAGTGTAAAGCTAGGGGGCGGAGTCTGGGAGCTCGGACAGCAGCAGATGTCCTTCTGTAATGAGCGGCCCATACAGGCTCCATTCACTGCGTGTCAAGCACCTGCCTAAGTCCTCCTAGCTGTCATTCGATACTGTAACCTCCAAATCTGAGCTCAGTCATTACAAGCTTTCATCTACCTGGCTTTGAAACAGAAGGCCACTGGAACAACCGATATCAGGAGCTCATTCCTGAAACTCAAAAGTAGACCTTGAATTTGTAGAAATCGCATAGCCTTGACTATGAAATAATGATGAAAGTGTATCGGAGAGAAATAAAGAAAATGTGCTTTTTTCTGCAAGTACTGGAAAAAAAATACTAGTATGAGTCGATCTTGAAGACAGACTGGATAAATGCAGATACATGTGCAGTGAGTAGATAATTGTAGTGGGAACTGCCTAACTGACAACAACAGAAAGTGTTGAATTAAGACCACATGACCCCTGTGGCTTATATTATAGTGAAGCATAAACATTAGTCCACTCTATACCAACCGAGGAAGAAGAAAAGCACCGAAGGAATAAAGTATAACAAGGACAATCTCACACTTTTATTCTCTCTTCCTCTAATGGTCTGTAGTGCTGCGTGTTGAATGGAGTTCAGTTAGAGGCCAGCCTGCTCCATGGTTTTCATTAGTCCACTACACACGGACACACACACATATACTGTATATACACAAACACACAGCAGGACTGAGTGAAGAAAGGCTCTCTATCTGATGCTAATGAAACACAAGCCTAGCCAGAGCTTGGCAGTTCCTCATGCCCTCTTAAAACGCTTATTTTGTGTGTGTGCTTTATGTGTGAGGGATGACTCCAGTGCCCCTGGCATGGGTGCCCCGCACTTTTCCTGAACAGGACTAACTGAGATGATGCCAGGAGCTCTTACACCTGGCACTGGCCAAAACAGAAGGGAGGAGCAGCGGCGTAAGCTGGTTCCAATTTCGAGCGCAGAAAAAGTTTCACACTGTGGAGAGAGGATGAAGGGATCGAGCGCAGACAGAGAGGGGGAAGACTGGGAGGAGCAGCGGAGAGGGAGAGAGTGAGAGAGAGGAAGGGAGGCAGAGACAGAAGGACAGGTGCAAGTGATTTTTGGCAGGAAGCGACCCCCTTTAGAAGTCTTTGAGATCAACTCTGTGTTTGCCTTCCCATGCTCCTGAGATTGGTGGAGAGACTGGCAGCACATCCCCTCAAACATGCCAGCTCATTGTAGCCCTTTCCTACCAGCATGACCATATTCTCCAAATGGGGTTCCCCTGCCAAGAGTTGGCCCTACACACACACACACACACACACACACACACACACACACACACACACACACACACACACACACACACACACACACACACACACACACACACACACACTTAATTTCCACAATCTCATCTTCCCTGCCATGGTTTACTGACCTAGTTATATTCCAGCACCTCTGTTCATCTCCCACATTTGATGTAGGTTGATATAAAGACTGTGTGTGTATTTACCACTCACTGAAGTGTCAAGCACTGTCCAGTACAGCAGGTCATCTTTTGCATATATGATTTAAGAGTTTTGCAGTCATCCACAGTTGTTTGCAGTTGAATAGATATAGATATTTTTGTGTCACCCTTGAAGGAAGTCTTGAGTTCAGTCATAAAACATTCTGCTGTTACAGAAGCTTCTTCACTGAGTCAGCATCTCGTAAATCTTTTAAAGTCATTAATGAAAGAACTCAATCATTTGTTGGGAGTTCAGTTTTGTATTACCCCTCTCACGGGTAGAATCTAAACATGATGTCAGTGTGGTTTTCTTTTTAAATGATCAGGGAATCTTTGTGGCTTAATTGTATACACAGTTTTCAAATTGTGTCAAACATTATTATGCTAAAGACTTTGTAGCCTCTGAATGTAAAAAAAAACAAAAAAGTATTGAATACTCAGGATCAGGATGCACCTCATTTCAGTTAATCTAATTAATGCTTACAAGAGGTTTTCATGGCGTTGCCCTGGCAACCCAGCTAGTTGATCTGTGCGTGTGAGTTTAAAAAAGTGAATACGAACTTATGAAGCACTGCAAAAGTGGGTAGAGTGTTGTGCGGATCAGAAGTTGAGTGCCCCTCTCACACAGACTTCTTAACTTAATTTCTGCGTTCTCTCTCTCTCTCTCTCTCTCTCTCTCTCTCTCTCTCTCTCTCTCTCTGTCCCTCTTTTCGTTCTCTCTTTTTTTCTCACTCTCTTTACTGAACCCCACTTTTGGCTCTCTTTGAATCTGTTCTCTCTGTTGTCTCAGCCAAGACACACACTCAAACACTCAGCTGCTGCCGCTTGTTTTGTTTCGACTTAATGAATGCCAAGTGTGTACACACTCACAGACACAGACCCACACACATACACACACACACACACTTGTCTTGTCTAGCGTAACCAATGACTCTTGTCAGTAATGCATAATCACCATTTCCATTTATGAGGGATTATATGCATGTGTGCGCAGGCCTGCACGCACACACTGCAAGTGTGTGTTAATAGAGGGCCATAATGTGTCTATTGATTTGCTTTAGATGGTATGGTGGGGAACCTATATACAGTGCAACACCTAGCTGTACTAATGCCAAATGGTTAAATGAATAGAAAGTGGAGTACTCACATAAACAAGCTCAAAGACATCCATGGATTGAGTTTATTAGAAAGCTGCACAGATAATCCAGTGAGTTTTCAGCCAGTCAAACACACCAGCATCTTTGGTTGTGCAGTCAAATGGAGGCTCTGTTTGGGACACCACTAAATACAGAGTCTGTTATTCCAGTACAGTGTAAATGCTCTCTCTCTTTTTTTCTGTCTCCCTCTCTCTCTCCCTCTCCCTCTCAGTGACTCAGCCCTACATGTCAGTCTCCAAAATCTCCTCTAAACTCTCCTCTCATTGTCGCTGCCTCGCTGCGGCTTTATGAAAGCCTTCTGCTCAGCTGAAATGGAAGGGTGAAGGAGTATTAACCATCCATCACAGTGCATAATGTCACTCAGCGCACAAACTGACTCCCATAATCATTGTCAAATACAAGAGTTTAGCACTGTGATTGTAGCACAGATTAGCTGTGTTACAACAGGTTTTTATCATGGTGCTTTTTATGCATAATACAAAAAGAAATTCTTAGTGCTTCAAGGGATTTACTGTACGCTGTTATTTTTGTATCTGGTGCATTTGGGGCTGCCATCCTAAAATCATAAAAGACGTTTTATAGTGTGTATCTTTTATTTTTTAGCTGTAAGAATATCTGCAAGCCAAGGTCAAGTCAAACTTTATTTTATAGCCCAGTGGTTCTCAAACTTTTTCTGGGATGTCATCCTTTGGAAGCCTAAAAAAGTTCATGTCACCCCCCCCACCCGCATGATTTTTATCAGTCATTAACAATGATAAAAGAAGTAACTAATAACAGTGGATCCATGTTGACTTTTATTGAAATAAAGGTCAGCATGATAACATCAGCAATGTTTGTGTGTTTCCCCTACATAAATCATATTCATTCAACACAGTTTCAGTCCATATTTTTTCCATTTGTCATCCATGACAAAGACAGCTCAGTTGATGGTTGTGAAGTGGGGGTGGGTGGGTTCAAAAGTGTAGCAAGAGCTGCTCCACTGCAGAGTGCAGTGACCCATTAGAAAGGTCAGTTTTGTCATTTCAACCTGGGAATCTTCAGCAAATTGGAAACATGCAGATGAGAGATTGATCAGTCAGCCACCCCACCCCCCCACCCCCCCTTTATGTTTGTGAAGAGCCTAGGTCACATGTGCACCTCAGTCTCTGTCCCTGTTCTGATAGCTGCTCCACAGGATACAAAGATCCTTTCAACAGGAACTCATCAAATTAACAGAAAAATCTGAAATCCAAATAGTAGAACAACTTTGAAAATGAATGCTTACTATTCAGTCTACCCATTTTATTTTATCCAAACCACTGCACTCTATCTGTGCCTGATCCTTTGTTTGAGTCACAGACCGCTGTGTCTGCAGCCTCAAGGCCTCATGTGAGTCCACTCAAGGTATCTGAAGGTCTGCATATGGGACACAGGCTTAATTAGGCTGATTGCTAAGAACAAATAGCTCCAACTCTGATGTTTATTGACCCAACCTTGCTGTGGTCAGCCACTCCCATGGGTGATTTAAGGTGGACTGCAAGGTCAGAGGTCATCGGGTGAGCTCCACATGCGTGGTGAAGGGGTGGGGGTTTTGGTCAAATAGCCCCGAGCGGTGGACCTTGACTGCTTAAAAAAAAAAATCCTAAATTTAAGTGCAGTATTTTCTCTTTTCTTTGTGGCCATGAGGGAGATGGAAGAAGATCAAGGAGTACTGTTCAGTTCTTTTTTTTTTTCTTTTTTTTTTACTGCCATGTAATTCATCACAAATTCAAAACCTCTTGCTACATTTGGTGTTTTGAAGTTATTTTGGTGGCATTTAGCTCAAGTGCAGTACCACCTTTTGCACATTAGCATTTTAAAGCAACAAAGGGGACAATGTGTGACTTCCATCTCACCTAATATAGCATTTATATATTCACAGAGATACAACTAAGCTTGATCTATTGTCAAGATGTCTTCTCTCTCCACATCTGCCTATCAGGCCATCTCCCCCTCTCATGGCTTCATAAAAAAAAAAAAAAAAAAAAAAAAAAAACCGGCAGAGTGAAAAGCCAAGGTTATATTTAAATATGCGCTCCGGCCCTGCTGTATCTTTTATCTCAAGTGAATATCAGCCTTATGGTGACTGCTTGAATCATATAGCTGTCACAGCTGAGTTTGGACAGAGACACACACACTATCACACCTCTGAATAACACTGAATCACATTTATCTTGATGTCAAAGGAGAGCAGTTCAGCGCTAAAAACCATATGCTGACCAAATATACAGAAATACTTGGGTATATACATTACTGTCATGTTTATTAAGGCTTGTCATAGTGAACTACTGTGTGTACTATTTTGTCCAATGCGGCGAGTAATAAGTGGGCTTCCATGTGCATATTTGTCCTCATAGCGGCCTCGACTCATGAGTAATGATTGTGTTTATTTGTGTTTGGTGTGCACATGCTGAGTGTGTATGCGACTGGGGTCTATACAGGGGCTGTTTGCATAAGGTGAAGGTCACAGGGTCAGCGGGTCAGTTCACGGCTGTGTCACCCTTCTCCTAAATGCATGGAGACAGAAAAGCAATAAACACATCGAGTAAAGTGAGCGTTCGCTTACGAGTGTTTACACACCAGCAATGCGAGGGTTTGTGTTGGGAAATAAGCTCTGTACAAAAGAGATTTTGCAAGCTCAAGTTGAATGCATCATTCTGCACTTTCAACCCTGATAGTTGCTCCATACAGCATAAGAAGTAACATCTGTAAAGGCCAGCTGATTCATTTTCTTCATTTCATACACGGGCTTGGAGCCCTTTTTTAATTTGGTACGTGTCAAACTAAAAGGTTAGAGTCAGGGTTCCTGGTATATGCAGTACAAGAACAGTTTTTATTTCCTGCTAAAACATAGTAACCTTGGAGCTTTGTCTCGTTCATACACATGCTTTAGCCCACATGGCATCAATTATAGTGTGATCATTGCTTTCAGCATTACATTTTGAAGATTGAAAGATCTTAGGGGCTTAAGAAATTGTGCAAACACACAATTTCTACTCACTCATTTATGTGCTGATGGATTTGATCTGAACAGACTGCCAGACACACGCGTGCACACACACGTAGAAAAAAATAAAGACAGATGAATAGGTAGAGACATTGATTAAACACATACAAATTTTGTTGAAGAATAATCCTTGCATATAAACATTCACTCTTATCTCCATAAACGTGTACATTTAGGTTGCTCTGATCTGGACAAAACGGACTCAAACTCACAAGCGCGCACACACACACACACACACACACACACACACACATACACACACACACACACACACACACACACACACACACACACACACACACACACACACACACACACACACACACACACACACACACACACTCACACACTCACACACACACACACTCTCAAACTCACAGAGCCAGCTGCAGTGAGGTAGTCTTTTATAAAGACCATGTGGGCCATCTGGAGCCAATTAATACAGTCCCTAAGGTACAGACTCTGGATCAGTGCTCTTCTCCTCACACAATAACCTTTACCACTGGAAGGAACACAAAGTCTGACTTGAGTGCAGCCTCATGCCAACATCTATCAAACCTTGGACACACCGTGGACACGCTCGAGGCTCCGCTTGATTCACGTGTGCCATGTTTCTGGAAAATAGTAGCCAGAAATTTGAAATGTCTGACATAGCTTGAGGATCACTCAGACTGGTATTGATGTATTTGCCAGACTCATGGAGCAGTTCAGATTACTGAAACACATTAAAATCATACAAATATACACACTCAAATCTGCTTTGTTTTCGTCTGTGTATTGTATTTGTCTGTCGGTCACAAAGGGTTTATGTAAGTTAAATGCAAAGAGTAATTATTTGGCTGTTGTAATGGCTTTGTTCTGGCCTTGTACACTATCATACTTCCTTGCCAAAGCTTGTTGTTTTTTTTTTTGCTATCTTTCTGTCTTGTTATTTGCCTCTCCGCCCGTCATTCATTCTCTCATTCTCTCTCTCTAGTGGGTTATGTGGATGTTTGGAACGGATTCAATTAAGATACTGAGTTGCTTTCCAATTAACGGTGCATTTTGGACATAGCTGCTGACTGCTTGTATCCAAAGAGCTTCACAGTATTAAGAGTGCAGAGACCCATTAAAGTCAGAGGCTGACACATTTGCACAAATCAACGCAGGGCCCACAAGCTCATGTTCCACTCGCCAGCCTTATCCAAATATCAGGTTTCAGTGGTACAGCAGAGGTCTGAAACCAAAGCACACATAACAGCCAAGGCTTCGCTGTGAATGACCCAGACATCGTCTACAGGGGACATAGTGTACAGTGTGTGACCCTGGGGCCACAGACACACATCATTAAAAGCCCTCTCGCATTTATTGTGTCATTTTACCCAGTAATTCATTAAAGGATTAGCTCTGATGCTTTATTTAGTGAAAGATGGGAAAGTTCCAGGTAAAAATAGAATCTGGCTTTAAGAATTGGCTTCACATTGAATTAAAACCCGAGTATCAGGCTCCAGGTCTAACTTTGGAATCAGAAACAGGTTTGGTATTTGGTGTTGGTTACTTGTGTCAAGCTAGATTTCACACGTTAACCCAAATGCCAAAAACGAACCCGAAATGTTTTCCCAAGCTCGAGCAATTAAAACATCTATCACAGGCTGCTGAGTTCAAGTCTCAACAGTGTTTATGTCTCCTTGCTGTCTCTTCTGCTGTGCTAAATTATATATTGCTTGTACTTGCATGTATTGGACTCCATTCATCAATATTTCATATACGTAAAGAATTGAAAGATGCTGATATGCTGAGCCAGCAGCTTATTCAATAAATCAAACATGCACGGGAGGCGGCTTTTTCAACAATCAGCCCTGCCTAATTGGCATTTAAAGTATTTTCCTTTGCATCTATTATAAGTATTTTATGCACAAATGAGTTGATGTGCTGTTTAATAAATCAGCTGTTGTCAGCTGTACACACGAATGTGCTTAGTCATCTAGTTTCCTGCACCCTGCCGATGTGCTTTGGCTGACAGTAAACTGGTTTAAGGAGCCAGCTGGGGTTGGGGGTTTCTGTTTGTAATGCTCTTCTCCTACGCTGAGGGTTATTGAGTTATTGACTGAGTGTTAAAGAGAAATTCAGTTTTTACTGGCTTTCCTCCACTGACAGGGGTCAGAGTTGTGGAGCAGTTACTAATCAACATCACTGGAGCTGGTAGAGAGTGAAGGCTGTGTCTTGCTCAGTGACACTTCAACAGGGTGGATGCTTACGAACACCCTTGTGGGATAAATCAAGATGACCACATGGAGGAGTCCTGCCATCGCAGCAGTTCCCATGGAAACGGTCGTCACTGGAAAGGTGTTGATAAGATGGAGACTTGAGGACAGGGCTAGAAGTCGCACTGTCTTTGATTGACAGGATCCATGTGCATGTGTGTGCATCTGTGCGTGCATCTGTCCACAGCTGTGCTGTGAGCACAATACATTTTCATTGGCTGTAGCTCATCTTTCTTTCGTCCCGGCCCCTCTGCCTCTTCATCACCAGCTCCACCCCATTTTTCATCTTACTTCATTTTTATATGTTGGAAGTAAATCACAAATGGCCCTTTATCCTCCTCCTTTCTTCTCCTTGCCTTCCTTTCCCAGGATTGCTGGCTGACAGGATTGTCACATTTTCTCACTCTGTCTCTCTCAGAGATAATCAATGCTCTGGCAGCTACGGTGGCATGTGTAATATTAGACATTAGAGCAGCCCTTTGAAGGGTACATGGCTGGGGGGGTAGCAGGAAGGGATGGAGGGAGGAAGGGATGGATGAAAGGTGGATTAGAAAGGGATGAATGGGGACATCCTGTTGTAATCTCTTTGCTTTTTCTACCGCTGTTGGATCTCAGTTTCCTCTCTTCCCTCCCTGTGTCTGTCTGGCTCTCCTCTCATTCTCCTTCAATCAGGGCAATCACTCTAATTTTAACTTACATAAGCCTCACTTTCCTACCGTGGCACCGGACCAATGAGTATTCTATAGCTCAACATGCTTGGGAACATAGTGTCCTCTGGCGCACACACACACACACACACACACACACACACACACACACACACACACACAGGTCAGACAGAGGGCTAAATCTGAGGCTCATGTTACCCTTAGCCTGTAGTGCAGTGGCAGCACTTACAAAAACAGTCATGTCATTGCAAATTGTTCCCATGCTGATTTCTCAATATTTACCTGGTCCTTGGGACTCTGAAGTGTGTGTGTGTGTGTGTGCGTGTGTGCGTGCGTGCGTGCGTGCGTGTGCAGAGCCTGTGCATGCTAGATTTTCTCCTCATCTAAAGTCATGTGGCACACCATTAATAGGCCCCTATTGGCAAAACTTTTGGGACGTATTGTTTGAATCTGTTAAATAAGTGTTAACCATAATTGTTTTCATGCTCTAATTTCCCCGCACCGTTAATAAGGATAACAACACAAATTCTGTTTTGCCACCTGAGTACTGTTTCCAAAGAAGAGAAGTGTCATCTTTAGAATAATTACTTGTCACTGAAGTTGTCGGTTTTCCTAACGTTTTATTCATCTGTTCCCCTGCTTCTGCATTCCCCTGCCAAACTCTTACATCATCACTGAAGCAGATCTGTTTTTATTACATTTTTTATTAGCCCCGTCTCTGCTGTTAGCATACCATTAAAAGGGGGGCAAGCAGATGACAACTGAAGATGCATAATGTAAACAGAATTTAGTCAAATTACTAGAGAATTACCTGTAACTAGAAATGTATTTTCAGTGTTTGTTTGAGTTTGGGAAAGGCCCCCCAGCATATCTCCCATGTTAGTTAATAGGTAACAGATAACGGAGGATTCTCCCTGGAAAACCTAAGGCTCTTGACTGTCTAGACAGGATGTAGTAAGCACATTGCTTTATTAGCTCATCTGTCTCTGTCCTCATTCTTTTGCACAGTTGCTTGTGCTTTATTTCTGTTGTCATACTCTGTTTTTCTTTGTGTGTGTGTGTGTGTGTGTGTGTGTGTGTGTGTGTGTGTGTCAGTTATCCCCTCTGTTTCGCTTTCTTTAAGCAGTTCAATAGGATTCTATTCATCTAAGGCTGAAGCAATAAAACTATCCAGGGTTTGTATTACCACAGAGTTTTTCTTATTTATTTATTTATTTATTTTCTATGAAGAGCCCAGTCTCGCCTCTGCTCACTGTTTAAAAAGTGTTCATAGCTCAGTTTAGTCTGCATCCCTCCCTCCTCTGTGATACTACATTACAGACGATTGAATTTATAGGACGATGGGACGGGGATGGGTGGCTGCACATTTAAACGCTGTATAAGCATAGCAACAGCTGCACACCCATGCATGCATACAGATGTCTACGTAAAGGCATTGCCATACATTTAAAGAACTGCATTACTGTAAAAATACTATTTTCATAAGTGCCGTCTTAAGTATTTCCCCGTGTGTATATATGAGTATGTACATATATATACATACACATACAGCATGCAGTGTCCAAATGCCAAACTGGATGTTGTCACATGTTTGTGGTTACCTTGTGGTTACCAAGCTGTGATTGCATTATCTGTGTATACACTATGTGTCTTTCCTTCTCTCTCTGTTTCCTTCCCCTCTCCTTTGCTTATCTTCCTCTCACACATAATATCTTTCCCAGTCTTATAGTCACGCAAACCTTACTTGCTTTAAAAGTGTATAAATATGTGTTGTGTGTCTTTTGCGTGAGTGTGTATGCAGCGGTGTTTGTATTTGTGCGTATCTGCGTGTACATGTTCAGTCTCTTCAGTCAGACAACAACTAAAGGCCAGCCTAGCAGACACGATGTGGATGTGTGGAAAAAAAAAAAAAATAGTGCTCTACCTCTCACACTTCTCTTGTCCTTTACACTTGTCTCTCTAGCTGTTTATCACACTTCTCTTCTGTAACTAGCATTGAATGGGTTTTGATTTTCACTGGTTCATTCGCTACATTTCCTCAGCTTTTGATCATTTGATCACCCCCCCCCACCCCACCCCCCACCCCTGCTCCCCTGCGTTTGACGTGTCTATAGTCTCGTTCTATGTCCCTTCCTGTCTCTTTAACTTACCACCCTTTACTATTTGATCCTTCATCTAAACCGGTTGGCAACTGTACACACTACAGCTCACTGTATCGCTTATTTGATCCCTTTTTCATTCTTTGGTTGCTCTTCAACTCATTAATTTATGTGCCTTTTTGCTCTATTTTTTCCTTTTAGTTTTCAAACACACACGTCTCGCATGAAGTGGCACCTGCCCCCATTGTGTTGTTTTTCTAGTTGAATAGAACATTATTTGTTCGTAATACCAGGGGAAAACAGTACCTCCTGTGTGTATCTTTTAGCTGAATGTTGGCATGAGGCAGCTTTATAATACCTTATACTCAGTAGAATTATTAAACTATTCACTGTCTCAATTGTTTGGAGGCTAAAACTGTGATTTGTGTGTGCGGAGAGAAAATGTTTTCAGTGATGTGCATGGTGCAAGTTTTTGAAGTTTGGTATCAAAGCCGATTTAGATTTGTGTAAATGCAGACCACTTTTGTGTACTGCTGAATTCCAGCTTATAAACTGCCAAGCTGATCACAGTCGTATGATTTTGTTTACAGAGTGTTTGACTGTAAACAAACTGGGCGTGTGCAAACAGAGATGTGTTCAGTTTTCTCACACCTTGTGCTCAAATGCAACGCTTTGACAATGTGTGTGCAATCATCTCTCAATTTCTCACGTATCGAGCTTACACCCATGTCACGGCAGGAAATTGACACGTTTTGACACCGCACTGTTCTCTCTGATTGAAGCGTAATCGGGGCTCTGCACCTTTCAGTGGCTGCGCCAAATGCATTGTGGGTGTTGTCCAGACATGATCCTATCTTCCCTTACTTCAATCCTGTCCGCGGCAAATTGAGAAATAATACCAGGATATCACATTGCTTCTATTACTACTCCTCAACATTTATAGCGTAACTCACGCACACACAGATGCGCAAACACACACACAGTAGCACTAATCGATTGAGGCCACTTGCTGGTTCATGTGGCATCTGACAAGTCGAAGACTATAATGGTTTGTGTATGTGCGTGCATGTGTCTACATATCGGGGGTGTGTGAGAGTGAATGTCCACACCCAGGTGTGTGTGTGTGTGTGTTGTGTAGGGGGGCGGTGTGACAAGTAAGTCCATCGCTTTCTCTCAGACATCCGCTTCTTTAATATTCTCCTCCGTCCCTCGCCTCCACTGACACACACTGTGAAATAAAGAGAGAAAAGAGGCAAGCAGAGAGAAAAATGAAAGACATCTCAAAGGCTTTGTGGACTGCAGAGGAAAGCAAGCACAACATTGAGGGGGAAAGAGAGAAAGGGGAAATGGTGGAAAGAGAGAAAGAGACGGGAGCAAAAGAGGAAAAGAATGAAGAGATAGGGAGATGTGGAATCTTAAGTTGTTCTCTGGCACTGCGTGGTTGTTTTGGCAGATGGTTCCTGTGTGTTTGGTTATTATCAGCTGCCACTGACGGCTCTGGTTCTGCCTTATAGATGGCTTAATTATCTTTCACTAGAGCTCAACAGGACTAAAATAGCAACTGCTACATGTGTGTGTTTCTGTGCACCTGTAATTTACTCATGTAAATACACGCATTTACATTCAAACACCCACACACACTCGCTGAATGACCATGTCAGCCGGTGAGTGTGTGGGTGCCTGCACATCCAAGTGATCATGATGGGCTCACACTCGAGCCATTCTTCACTACAGGGTAATTGTCTCAGCAATCCACTCCACAGTGAGACAATAGTCATAGGGCCACAGCAATAATAATAAAAAACTATGAGAGAGACTGAGTGTGTGTGTGTATGTGTGTAAAAGTGTGATTTTAATCAGCTGCAGACAACAAGAAGTCTAGGGATTAATGATATCAGCAGCACATGCCTCATACAACACACCAGGTACACAAAGTCTACTGTAATTACACTGGGCTAATATAATAGCAGCTTCTCTGTGTGTGCATTTCAAAATGTATAATAGTATTTTATTATTTGAAATTATTTGTGATTTATTGTACAAATAAGTCCATAGTTGTTTTCATGTGAACATAGAGTATAAAATCTGATGAACTCCATCTGTTATCTGAAGCAGTCACGGCAGTCTTCTTGTCATGGTTGCCCTCACCTATCTGTTGAACGCTGGTACGCTCAGCTGTGATTAAACGCCGCATATCACATTGTTCACACTCTCCCTCCTCGTGTGTTTCCTCCCTCTCAGGCCTCGGCTCCAGGCTCAGAGGAAGTTCGCCCAGTCGCAGCCCAACTCTCCCAGCACTACGCCCGTGAAAGTGGCCGACCCAGGCAGCCTCAACACCGGCCTGGCCACTGTGCCCTCCTCATCCCTCTCGCTGCTCTCCTCTTCATCGCTGTCCTCTTCCATCCAGGACCTGTCCAGGCGCAAGCCCAAGACGGAGGACTTCCTCACCTTCCTCTGCCTCAGAGGTAAGACACTGCAGAGTGGAGCAGATGGAGACATAATTACATGCACACCTACGAGCAGCAGTAGAGCTGGAGGGGTGTTGTTGAACAAGAAAGCAGCCGACATGTCTTGTTCTAATATTAGAGGGTTTTTATACAGGTCTCTGCTACATATTACCTCTGAGGCTGGACAACATTCTGCTACTGTTTAGCTGTCTTCGGATAGGTCTGCAACATTTAACTGTCTAATAGCAAGCGTATGAACACACCCAGTAACTGCCAAATATCTGAATGAAGCATTCCCAAGACCTGTCATACGGTATGTGCAGCTCAGTGCTGACGTTTTGGTTACTCTGAAATGAATTATCTCATGTAAACATCTAAAGGGAAACCTGAAGTGTGGTTTAACACTTTGCCCTGCTCTTTATTTTAGACACCGAACACATACACACAAAGATACACACATGAGCAGTTCAAGAGTACAGATAATAGGTTCTGTTAAGTCAGGTTTTAATCACGTACTGCCTGCACATACACACAGACAAAACCGCATATACATACTACAAATATCTGTGCAGTTGCCCAAGGCTAAGGTTATCCTGCATTTCATCAGCTTACACATCTCCCCCTCATACCTTTCAACAACTATCTGTCTCTTTAACACCCTGCCTATCACCTTCTACCACAGCAGCTGTTTGTGCATAGAGGACTCGCACAGTCACACACACTACACTGCAAACACCACACAGGTTCATCGACACTATGTAGCACCTTTGATGTCAAATGAACTGTAAAAGCCATGGCAGGACAATTAGCAGTTTGGTGTGCATGTGTTTGCACGTGTGTGTGTGTGTGTGTGTGTGTGTGTGTGTGTGTGCGTGCGTGCGTGCGTGCGTGCGTGCCACAGACAGCAGCATTGTTTATTGGTGTCTTAACAGGGAAAACTATTTAGGTTACATGCAGATGCTATCACACTCCCAAATAAACTGCCTGTGCGCATTAGGTCAAATTAACTCGTCAATTTAAATAGTCCTTTTTATTGTGAAGGAATATGAGAACATGAAAGAAGAGGGAGTGTCATATTCAAGGCCTGAATAATAATAAAAAAATAAAATAAAAAAAAAAACATATATGGCAATTTTCTCAAACAACCTTGGCTCTGACTTCTCTCTGCTATCTCCGTGTTATCCTTTGCTGAATATCCCGCTCACCTTTTTTCTTTAACATACCCTTGCAACCAGAATTAACTCATTTGGAAGACAAAACCCCCCGCTTCAGATTAATTTACTGTTATCATTATTAACCTCTGCCCATTTCACAAAGTAGGCTAAAGATTCAGAAGAGGCGAATTTAGATTCAAGTCTGTTGGGACGTGATGGCTATACGTTGCTGCTCTGATGAGAATACTCCCATTATGGAATGTCATTTTAACCTTACAGGGCTCATTCAGGAACATATAATTGGAGGTTGCTAAAAGTGACTGAAGCCGTCGGTGAGAGGGGCTTTGATTTGCATATATAGGCCAAGATGTTACATAGGCTAAGGATATAATGTACCATCTTCTTTGAAGTTGAGATTATTCTAAGCTCTGGGTGCTAAACTAACCCCACCCCTTATATGTGGAGTGGTAGACTAATGAGGTGCAGGTGGCTGGTCCTGACTCAGTTTTGCTGCTTTCTCTCTTTATAATTAAGGTGAGGACTGGTGCTTTGCAAGCTGATTTCTAGGCCTTGTGTGTGCAAACTCTGCTGTACTACGCTGCTAATGCTAATTTTAGAGCTAGGCTGCTAAGCTAACGATTGAATGGTTTTCCACTGGGCTTTTTCCACTCTGCCGCTCCCTGCTTTACTGCTGTATTTATAGACCCAGTTTAGCTCTGTGTGTATATGCATAATGTGTGTGTGTGTGTGTGTGTGTGTGTCCTATCCATGCTGTGAGGATGACATTTTCCTGTGCGGGCTTCTTCTGCTCTGTTTTTCCCCTTGGCCTCTCATATGACCCATATGCTGGGACCCTTACCAAGATAGGGACATGGGAGAATGTCAGCAGAGCCCTTGAGGTTGTGTGTGTGTGTGTGTGTGTGTGTGTGTGTGTGTGTGTGTATCCAAGCGTGTGCATGAGTGAAAATCCATGCTCACCACTGATGTTGCCCGTTCCTGCTTATCTCCTGTGTGCCCTGCCATCGTGAGCGTGCGTGTTAGTGTGTCCGTGTGTACCTGCACCCCGCACTCAGCATCCAGGGTGTATGACGTGACACAGCCTATGAGGATATCTGTGTTACCCTGTTTAATCTTTTCAAAGCGACTCAAGTCTTTGATATCGTCTGAACGCCCCCCCCCCCCCCCCCCCACAAATCCCCTTTAGGATTCTGATACATGTCTCTGGTGATCTGACCACCACACACATTAGGCTCCTTCATGTCTGCTCCCAAAATGCCTCTGACAGATTTGCTAGCTGTGTTATGGAAATCTCAAATCCATTATCCCTGTAATTCTCTTTCTTTTTCAATTTGATTTAGACTTATGTTTTTGAAGTTTATAACGGGGGCCTTTAGCACCATTTCCAGCCTGAAGCCCCGTCAGTGGAGATTTCTGGGATTCATCTTGGGGTCAAACGTTCACAGTGTGTAAACACACACCCCACACACCCACTGCAGTATTTGCTTATCTTATCTGATAAACATTACGCATCCACCCCAAAGGCTTCTATCCATCACTCATTCTGACAGCGACATAAAAGTAGTTAGAACATGAAGGATTTGAAGCGATAAAGTGAGCAACAAAAAGAGAAACAAATGTTGTTCTAATGGAGCCTTTGTGTCCCTCAGTGTTGTGAAATTACAGCAACCCAATTCAAGCTTGTAAATGATGGCATTTTATTCTTTTGGGATTTGTTTCTCCATGATAATGGATTGGCTGGCTGCTGGTGGTGGTGGTAGTATTGTTGCTGTATCTGCGGAAAAGTTATTTTTAATTCCTCCAGGGGGGAGCAGGGGTGCCAAATTATTCTGATGCAACGTGGGAGTAACTGGACAGAGAAGTGAAAAACAAGATTCCTGTCTTACTGTATAGAAGGATGCACAGCATGTATGCTCACCACCCACACTGTCTAGGGCCTATATTCTGTATTTATCTCACTGCTCATCTCTCTCTCCTGCAAACACACACACACACACGCACGCACACACTCACACACAAGCCAGAGTGCTCATCCCTTGCCTGTGTTCTCAGATTGGTGTTTATGTGTGGTCCAGGCCTGTAGTTGGGCTGTTTATATCCATGGAGAAAGCCATTTGGGTGGTAGCCAGACAGTCTGCCTCTGGCCCTGTCTGCCTCTGGTAACCTACAGGGTGTAGTGCCGCTGCTGCCAGGGCGGGGGCAGCACTGAGAGGAGCGGAGTGAAGCAGTGGGATAGATTCAGATTATGTGCCTGCTCCGCGTCGTGTTCGTCATTCCAGGGGTTTCGTTTCAAATTAAGACGACCTACTAATTACATTGAAAGCCCAAGTTATTAAGGAATGATTGTTGTCATGGAGGTAAACAGTTTATTGGTTGTTTTCTGACCTTTTCTAACCTTCACTTAATATTTTAACAAGTATCTCAAAAATATTTACACACACATGCACACACTCCTACACACGCACAGTATACACATTGACATAGATGAGATAAGAATAGATTAGGGAGTAAATAAACAACTGTCTGCACACACTCTGGAAACGAGTCTCTTACATAAGACTCATTTCCAGGAGTGTGATTTTTTTTTTTTTTTTTTTCCTGTGATTTTGTGGCTATGTGTCAGTGTGCCAGTGTACATGTGCACCACTGCTGTTTTCACCTCTTTACCCTCTGGGCCTTCTTCCATGCCCGCCAGCACCAGTGTGGTGCCTCTCTCTCTCTCTCTCTCTCTCTCTCTCCCTTTCTCTGTCTCTCTCTCTCTTGGGTTCAGCGAGGCCGGCGTCTTTGCTCTGCTTACATAACCCCAAGGCTGTGACCTAGTGAACCAAAGACCTCAGAATCCGAGTACGTGATTACACGTGTGAGACAAATGTGGAATTAAGGGAATTATGTTTGGGACCTCTTATCTTTGTCGCTGGATTGTTAAATCTGATTTTGTTTGATGGTATTTTTATTCTCTGAGAATCTCGCTTAACTAGAAACACATTCTCACTCCTGGGAATAGATTTTCGAGTCCAACAGCTACTCGTGTGTCTCTCAAGTGTGTTGCTGCTGTGACAACTGAATTTCCCTTAGGGATAAGGTACTTTTCTCTCCCTCTAATGTATGCCTGCCGTTTGATTAAAATCCTAGAAACTGTTTGTGTGGAGCTGTGACTTCCTTGTCACAGACGATGCTGTGCAGAAGCTGGTAATGCAACACCGACGGATTCTGCATTCTCCTCCAAGAGCAGAGCCGCTGTTTGTGGGGTTAATGGTTTCGCTGACATCTAGGAATGTCAATTGGAGGCGTAATCCCTCTCTTAGTCTCTCTCTCTCTGTTTCTCCTCTAAGAGACTGATGAAGAGTTTTGGCAGAGCTTAGCTGTAGGAGATAACTTTTCCTCTCCATGCCAGAAAACCTACATTTGTCTGACCTTCTCTTAAAAACAGGCCTCCCGCTTCCTGTGCGCACATGCGGCATTTTGTTCTAAGTCAGCACGTCCATATGTCCCCATGGCAGCTAAACCCTCTTGATTGACTATTTAAATTGTCCTCATTGTTTCAGTTCCAGTTAAGGGGACAAAAGAAGGGTAGCCAGAGAATGGGGGGTTTGTAATTATGCCCCCCCACCCACCCAAAGCCCCGTTAAAAATGACAATCCTAATAGACTCTTTCAGACCTAATTATGATTTGTCTGCGGTTGGAATGAGGTGGATGAAAAGCCGGTGTAATTGGGGGATTGGGCTCAAGCCCTGTTGGAGATCTTGGAGAAGGACTGAGTTGTGTTTTTTTTTTTTTTCACCATATGCTTGTGTATGTATGTGTATTCTTGTGTGTGTTTTGTAGGAGCTGATGGATTCAGGGTCTCTGTGCCAGAGATGGGTTCTGTAAATCTCTGGTATTGGCCCCGGAAGTATTGCTGCCACTCCTGTAGTCGGAATGCAAGTGGTCAGTATTTGACCACTAGATGTGTTCGACAGGCTCGCTCTGTGTGTGTCCGTCTTTCTTTGTCTCCTCTCTCTTCTCTCTCTCGTTAGGTCTTTGTCATGTAGCATTCTGCAGCTTCAAAAAACACTGTTTCTTTCTGTGTCTCCTCTTTTCTTCTCTCTTTCACACTTTATTGCAAACCTCTTTTCAGTTTACTCCATATGAACGCTTTTATTGCCAAACTTCTTCGGACCTTATATTGAATGCATTTAATCCTAAACCCCCAACCTTACCTTGGATGGATGAAAGTACTGTAAAGGCGCACACACTTCCTCCTGCTGTGTTTGTACATTTTCACTTATATCATATCCACCACCCCTGCAGCCGTCAAACAAACACCCAGTCCTCCCTCCCTTTCTGCCCCTGGGTCCCCCTGAGGTCTGTTTGCCATTGGCCCGCTGACCCCTGTTCAGGGCAGTAAATTACAGCCATTTAGCTAATGAAGCGAGTCATTAGAAGCTGATTGGGCCAGTGTGTGTGCCGCCTCGGTGTGTTTGTTTGGTCTAAGAGAGGAGCGTTTGCTCTGTCGCCAAGATAAACGAGGTGTCTCTGTTGTTCCTGTGTTTGTGCGTCTTTAGGTGCATGTGTGTGGCTTTTTGCATATGTTGATGTGTGTGTGTGTGTGTGTGTGTGTGTGTGTGTGTGTGTGTGTGTGTGTGTGTGCATGTGCGTGTTTGTCACCCAACCCTAAAGGCCTGATCCACTGATTAAAAGCCAGAAAATTAGACTTTGCTACAAAAAGTCACTGCTACGTGGGCTCAGCTACTTATGATTGTCTGAATCCTACTTCAGCTGCTGTATGCCAAGAAACTACAACAAAAACACACGCTGGACTCGTGTTTTCAGAGCTTCTTACTTACCAGAAGCAGTGGGAGAATCTATCCCCGCCTGCAGAGAAACAGCGCGTACCACGCGGGTTACTGTGGATTATGTAAAAGCCATATTTCACTGTTCTCCAACAGTTACTTTTCGCCCTATAGACCTCCGTTAGAAGTTAAAGAGAGCAGGTAAAACTCCATTAATATCTGTTCAGGGAATCTGCTGCCACTACAGATTTTCCTCTCTCCAGCTCTCTGAGGAGATAATTAGAAACTGGCAGAGCTGCTGTGTGAAAACTGTGATCCAAGGCACAACAAGACTTATTATTTCCAGGCTCTACTTTTTAGTGTTTGGAAAGCTTTGATATGAGTATGATATTTAAACTAAGCTTGCAAAATAAATGTGGAGTGACATGTGGTAACCACAGGTCCCCCGACTGGCCAGTAATTGTTGTTAGTGCACTGTTCAAAGATGTAGTTAAAGAAAAGAATGTTGGAATAATGATTTCAATATGCTTATGTTCTCATCACAGAGGGAGAAAATAATCTGTCACATCAACATCATTTAGGAAGTTGATTTACAGCAGTTTGTTGGTACAGAAAGAACTGGGATTTCTAGCTTTTGTGCAACTGTGTTGTCTTACAGACTATTTTTATTCTGCAGTGTAGGCTTATCTAAAGGAGACTGCTTCAGGATTCAACAGTACTCCGGTGTGTGTGGTGCAGGTTAGCAGCAGCTAAGCCTTGCACCACGTCTTCTCCTTTGTCATTAGAAAGCCCAGGCTTAGTCAGGGTGTCATTTAAGTACTGAGTGTATCTTAAACACACTTACACACAAATGTTTAGTGTATCCAAGCCAAGCTCTTTGTTGCAGATGTGTTTGGGTGAGCGTGTGTGTGTGTGTGTGTGTGTGTGTGTGTGTGTGTGTGTGTGTGTGTGTGTCACATTTACGCAGATATTGATTACACAAGGCTGGTTACTAAACAGTTACTCAGCCCTTAGCAGCTTCGGTGCACGGTTGCATAATTTTGACTGATGACCTAATGAGAGAGCATATTCCCTTCAATCTAAATCCTGTTGTCCAAATAGACACCTCGTGATTGACTTGTGTAGTTTTGCTGCTAATTTCTGGCTTGTTCTAATATATACAAGATGTATCCCTCATATAATTCTATTAGAAAATTGAATTATTTTGGTGTCCCGATGCTTGTGTTATCTTTACATTTTAATTAGGGCCACTTAATAATGTATTGAATGTGTAAAATCTAAGATAAGTATTCAGCACCCTCCATAACAAGTGCGCTAATTAAATAATTGCCCTGGCTAATTCCTAATTCGCTCTGTGTGATTTTAAGTACTCTGTGTAGCTTAATGCAGGCTAGCTGAATTCAGCCTGTTTTTTTTTTTTTTTTTTTAGAAGCTTAGCATTATTTTAATTGACATATAATCACACATTGCTTCCCATTAATGCCCTTTAAACACTGTGCACCCTAAAAGGGTAATAAAAACCACAGTAGTTGCTCATTTCATGCTATTGATTTAGTCATAAAGGACTCACAACTTCATAAAATCCAGTGTTTCCTGCTCATAAACAGACCAGATTTAATCAAAGCTATGAGGGTGTTGCATAACCGCACGTTTTTGTCAACTCACAGTCATAGACACACAGTCATAGAAAATTTCAAATCCTAATTGTAGAATTGTAGATCTGTTCAGACCTTTTGTTAGTTGCTCAAGGTCACACGCAGTTGCGTTCATATACACAGCCCTTCACTTAGCTTTCAGCAGTACATGGCTAACAATAAAGAATAGTTTGTGGTGCCCATACTTCATGTAAGTAGGGAGGGCTCATGGTAGCAGAATGTGTGTCCTCCTCCTTCTTCATACTGTCCATGTTCACTGTGAGAGACAAGGGAGAAATCTGTTGTTTGATGCATAAACTCATTCCAGCCTTCAGCCAAAGACAGTACCATGCTTTGGAATTACAAGTTTATTCATTCAGGTATTTTTCTGAATTCTTTAATGCTGATTTTTCATTTTATACTATAAAAACTCACAATCAGTAGTAAGTCAAAGGAAATGGACACACAGATGTTGTTACGTACCGAGACAGTTTATGGAGTGCGTAGCCTGCTGATTTTCTTCTTGCGATCAGAGATGGGACGCTCCACTTAGTTGTCAATTCACAAGCTATCAGAACAGTTCATTAGTGGCAATGGACCGCACAGTGCTTTAATGATTTTTTTTTTGTGATGTTTCTGGAAGCACACTGGCACATGATACAGTAAAAGTGATTTACAACTCAGCCCATGTCTATATATTTTTATATTTCTGTCCAAACACTTGGTGCCAGGCACTACTGCTGCTCACCACAAGGCTGCCTTATTTTTTTACTTTATATTTTATTTTATTTTTTTTAGTCCTGCATCTGTATGACTGGAGCAGCTGTTTGCACACTGATTTACGAGTGCAACATTATGAGATTTAATAACATAGCTTTGGGCTTTATGACCTTTTATGAGTGTGAGTGTGTGTCTACATTCAGCTAGCTGAGGTAACATTATAGGCTATCCACTGCCAAACACCATTTGCCTCCTTCCAGCATGTATTGAGTTAGATTTCTCAGAGATGACAATGAAAGTGATTGAGTGTGACAGAAAGAGGAAAGAGAGAGAACGTCAGTTTTCTTCTCCAATAGGGGGAGAGATTGACAGTAATCCTGTTTTGGAAGAGTGAAAGCGACAGATTTGGGATTAGCTCAGCAGTGAGAGAGAGAGAGAGAGAGAGAGCGACTATTTGGTTTCTAAAGTAACTCTTTTACAGAGTTAGCTATTTGAGCACATGTACAGTATATACGTCTCAATAAAACTGTCAACATCGAGCGTCTCTGTGGGAAGATGACTTGTTATATGCTCCTAATGCTCTGGCTTCAGTTGTAGCTATCAGAATGTGTTACAAGTCATCACCTCCCTCTCCCTCTGCACCAGTGATCTTGCTAGAAGCGGCACCGCTAACACTAATGTCTTGCAGCGACATTTACAAAACATTGCAACAAGAAACCAAAAACAGGATAAGGGATGTGGATAATGGATAAGATGATAAACACCAGGAACAAAGATCAAGGTCAGGTGATAAATGATATTTCCATAGATGCAGCTTATCAGTGTGAGATTTCAGGAGCTGACGGAGGTTTGGCCTGATTCACGCAAAGTGCAAAATGCTTGTTGTAAAGTAAAACTGCCATGGCTTTGCAAATCATTCAAACATTGTGCCATTGTATATGTTTATGCGTTTTTAGTGTGTGAGCGGGTGCAACAATGGCGCAGCAATGTGCAGAGCAGTTTACACAGCATCAATAGGCCACCAGCTGGGATAATAACAGATGAGAAAAAACCAAAAATAAAAAAAAAAAAAACAGCAGCTCAATCACCATCATTCACAAACCCTTCAGCAACTTCTATTTTCTACATAATTTTTTCGCCACTTACATATTGATGTTGATTCATCTGTAATGTCTGACATTAGAATGGAAAAAAGAGATTTTTTTTCCCCCATACATGCACAACTGGGGGTCTCAAAAAAGGTGTATTGTGTTCAAATAGGATAATATCTCATATTGAGTTCACCTGTAATTTTTCCTTTTCTTTTCATTTCCCTCCCTCCTTTCTCCTCCCCCAACTTACCGCTTCATTATTCATCTCCATCCACGTGTCCCTTTCTCCTCCTTTCCTCCTTTCCTCCTCTCTGCACTCAGGTTCATCGGCCCTGCCCAGCAACATGGCCTACTTCGGAAGCTCCCAGGAGGAGGAGGACCTGGAGGAGGAGGACGAGGAGGAGGAGGAGGAGGTGAGGAACGGCGGTGGTATCCACTCTCACGGCGGGGGAAGCAGCAGCCAAGCCTCGGCCTCCTCCTCCTGCCATTCGACACCTCGCAAGGGCAAGCTCCCCGCCAGGCAGCCGCTCAATGGGCATGGTAAGGAACAGGACCAGAGCTCGGAACAAAGCATGTCATATTTTTTTTATTACTAACACACTTCTCCTGTCCTCACACACTGGACAAGGGAATGGTTTCAGTTGATCTAATGCACCACAGACATACTGCCAGAGTTTACTGTCTGAGGAGAAGGATGGAGGAGTTGGCGAGAAAGAGAAAAATAGAAGAGAGGAGGTGCAAGAGTTGGGGGATGAAAGTGAGGGAAGAAGGAGGAAAAGATAGATGGATGGATGAAGAAGGATATGAGAGCGAAAAGAAGAAGAGGATGAATGAAGGATGAAGCACCAGGAGAACAAGGAGGAATGGAAAGATCCGCTGTGGAAACAGATTCGGAGAGAGTGAAAGATGGAGAAAAACTCGGGCTAAATGGGAACATAGAATGAGCTGTGAGACAGAAGACAGAGTAGTAGTCCCTTTCCGTGTGTGTGTGTGTGTGTGTGTGTGTGTGTGTGAGAGAGAGAGAGAGAGAGAGAGAGAGAGAAAAACACACAGAGAGCAATTTTAAGTTTGCCCTCTTGTTTTCCACTGCGGAGACGGGGTAAGTCACATGGGATAGCAGGGCAGCTCATCGACTCTTTCCACCCCAATTAACACTTAGCTCGCTAAGCCCTAACAAGGTGTTTATGCACACACTGCAACAGCTGGCCGGGGCCCTCCGCTCACACACACACACACACACACACACACACACACATCACCACACACACACACACACACACACAATGCAGTGACGGCATATGTACACCCCTTGGGGCACATAGACATTCGGATGAATACACATACACACACTCGTGCACAACATCTAGGAAATAGCATGCATGCAACTGAGCCTATGAGAACAGAGTCGCACACCGAGGACTATAAAAACAAGCACGCCTCAGAAATGTTACCTGTTGTACAGCAAAATGACACAAATAATCTTACTTCACAGGCAGAAAATCATTCAGTCTATTCAGTTGATGATATAAATTGATAAGATGGAGATTTGCGTATAAAACAAGTTTATTCAGTAGAATCCAAAATAGTTCTCCTGTGTCCCATTTTTATTTACAGTGGCACATCATGTGTGTCTGATATCCATCTTGTAGTATTGAATCCACAGTTTTTCTACAGAGCTTTAGAGAAACGATTTTAACCTCCCTCCCCGGCAGACTTTAGAGACACACAATCCTTCCGGCCAGGCGTTTCCCCGTGAAACAAGGGCTGGATTTCACAGTTCCTCCTTGCCGCCCTCCCTGACTCCCTCTCTCCCTCCTCAGTCAGTAGAATCACCGCCAGAAAGGTTCAAAAGGTGAACGCTTTGCTCAGCTTTTTCCTCTGTCATCCTCTCAAGTGGAATGTGGAGGAGGAGAGAAACGGGCGGGATTAAGAGAGAAAGACAGAGAGAGGTCCATAGATTTGCTTGCATTGAACTCTCAGAGAACTGTGCTCTGCCTTTGTGTAAGTTCATCAGCGAGTGCTTGCCCCCCCCCCCCAACACACACACACACAGAGTTGCATATACTTGTCTCTCATTCTCACATGAACATCTGTAGCTGCAGCTCAAAACACAGACTGTACATTTGCACATTTCTGTATAAGGAGGACAAACAGTAGGACAGTGAAACCTGTTTGAACAAATCCAGGCTTGTTGTGTGCATGCGGACAGCTTATTCTCCCTTCTTATCTCGTATACCAACACTGTTTGCAAAGCAGCTTGGCGCCTTCACCGTGATATGCTAAATAAATAGATAAGAGGGAAATAAGCTGATATACTTTGTAGGGGACAATAAGAGATGAGGGGGTTAAGGACACAGGAACGGACGTTTGTGTACATACGTAGGTGTGTGCACACACAGTCAAGACTGGGTCATTGCTTCAGTGTTGAGACAGTGTTTATACTGTGTTGGATATCAGGCACACACACACACACACACACACCTTAGTACATTTTGCGGTATTAAGATTGGTGTCAAACGTGACACTTTAATATGCAGCTTGGGCCGCTCTCTCCAGCAGGAGCCGGGTTATATGGGCTCTTAGGGAGGGGGAGGAGAGGGGAGTGGGAATGGGAACAGTTGAGGGAAAGGAGAAATAGAATTAGTGAAGGAGAGAGAAACATCTTATTCTGGGAGGTAAAGAGAGACGGGAAGGGCCCTACATTGTAGGCCATTCATCAGCGCTCCACATTCTCTCCACTTCTCTCTCTCTCTCTCTCGGCCATGTGCCATGTTGACATAGCTAAATTAAACAGCTTTTATTGGGCTCCGTTTCTTGCTTAGCTCACTTCTCAAAATGTCAGGTTTTCTCTCATTTTTTATTGAGGCAGGGGCCCCAGAGGCTCGCAGACGCTTACTTCTGGTGGTGGGTCCACTTTCCCATTCACGTGAATGAATAACGCACACATCCAAACTTTTGCAGACAGAATCATTCACTGATGCTCAAAAATACATATGCAGATCGTCTAACACACTTCTTGCTTTTCAAAGTATACTGTATATGCTGTGTACTGTAAATGCTCTGTGTGTTTGTGCCGTTGCCTCCTGTCATTCTTTCCACACAGCCTGTTGCCTGTTGATATTAAAATGCCACGAAAACTTCAGATTGACCCTCGTAAAAAGCTGAAGAGAGAGCTATTGAAATGTGTATGTTAATTGCCCCGCTCCTGTTCGACTCGTTTAGCATCATCCCCGGGGGCTGGTGTAGTCTGCGTCCATTTTGAACAGGTTCATTGACATGTAGTATAAAGACGTTTTCATGCACACCTTAAATCATGCATATTTCACTGATTGGGGGCTATATGTTAGCCAAAAGCCTGTCACTCCAATGTTTGTGCGGGCTTTTCCACTTGATGGTTGTGGTTTGGTGCCAGGAGTGTATAAGCCATTCTGCACTACAGGACTGCATTGGCATAGGTAGACGGTAGCCTGAAAAAGCATAGTATATGTCCTTTTAAGGGTATTTATGTCCTGGTGCCTAATAGGAACTTTCCACAGTGTCTTATTTTCTTTACAGTGGCTTATTTTCATTTATTTATTTTTGACCAGTTGTAAATATAAAGATTTTAATGAGAAGTTGCATAACTTGTAAAAATGTAATGAATAAGTATAAGTTTATATACATTCCTGAATTTTAACAGTGAATCATGCAAAGCTTTGCAGCAAAGCTAAGAGGGCGCCCAAGGTCTTTCCATGGTGTTCACACTGAATACATGCTGGATTCATATACTGAGAGAGGTTTTTCTACACAACTAGTATCATCTTTAACCCCCCCGCCCCATTAATTCAAAATCACAAAAGCAACACAATTTATTCTTGTGTTTCCCTCCCCCTCCAGTGTTCAACAGTCACGGCAAAGCAGGGACCAGGGAGAGTCCGAGGCCCAAGGCGGGAACCCACGGCAGGGATGCGCCTGCCCCGCCACTGCCACCTCCTCCACCTCCACCGCCGCCCCTCCTGAGGGAGCGCAGTGAGCGGGCGGAGGCACGGGAGCACGTGAGGGAGCAGCAGGCCATGGCCAGCGGTCGAGGCTCAGCCAACGGGCTGCCACCGAGGAGAGCTGCTGAGGAGCTACGCAAGCAGGTACTGTAACTGTAACTGTGGAATTTAGGGACGGGATAGTTGAAGGAGGAGTCGGATGACCACAAACAGTCTCTTGCAAGTCTAATGACGAGGCTGGTTCATTCACACAGAATCAGCAGAATCAGAGAGCATCAGCTGTTTCTTTATTTGTCTTCTTGTTGCCACCATATATGGACACTGTAAACCATCCTAGACTTCAGCCAAGACAAGTTTCCTAGACTCCCGGTCATCTACCCACATCATCCTTACATTCCTTCAAACATGAGAGCCCGATGACCTTCTTGGAAACTCTTGTCCTTTGTGCTTGTGTAACATTCATGAAGGGAAAACCACATGCCATCAAGTACCCAATACTCGACTAGAGTATTGACTGAATATCACACAGAAAGGAAAAGAGAAAGAGTGAAAGTATTTCCAGGGCTTTTAAAATGTGATGGTAGCATGCTGATATGAGGACATTTCTATGGCAGGTAAATGGTTTGCATTCGCTGTGTTATGTGATACCCAACAATATTCTGCATTAACAAGCTTGAGGTGCAGCTTGCATATTTGGCTATTATGCCCCCCCCCCTTTGACTCCTCTTTTCATTTACCCATCTGCCGCATCTTCTTTTTTTCTCTTCCTCTCAATAATTTCTTCTAACTACCCCTGTGCCTTTCTTGTCTCCCTCCGACACTTCCTTTTCATTGCTCATTACCTCCTCTCCCTTGCTTTCTCCATGTTCTCCCTTTTACTTTTCCTCTCTTTGTGCTGCTCCTATCTTCATGTCCTCTCGTCTCGTCTCCTCTCCTCTCCTCTCCTCTCCTCCCCTCCATCGTGTCTGAGAGAGTAATGATTGTGTTTTGGCCTGCCGTGACTGCAGCTATATTTAGTAGTGCTGGCTAGGGGCTGTGAAAGCCTGCCTCCCTCTATGGTACTTAGCAGGTTTCAAGGAACCCCACAAAGTAAAAGAAGAGGAGGCGAAGGAAGAGAATGGGTAGAGGTGGCTTTAGTCAGGAAACAGGCCGTCTTATGATCACATAATCAGACGCGATTGTCTCCTGAGGCAACATGTTTCTTTCTGTCTTTTTCTCTCTTATAATCTGTCTCCCACTTTGGCTCCTGCTCTGTCTTCTCGTCCATTCCCTCCCCTGCCTCTTGGTTCTTATTGAATGCCAACCTCCAGGCGGTGTTGTTGTTGTTGTTGTTGTTGTTGTTGTTGTTGTTGTTGTTGTTGTTGTTGTTGTTGTTGATGTTGTAGTAATGTTCTGCTGCTGGTGCAGACTCAGGCATGTGTTTCAGGTTTTTAAAGTGGCTGGAATTGTCCAGTAAAAACCAACAATGAATCTCAATGAGAGCGACTTGCCTGCCAAGACAAACTTCGGCCTCGCTTACTCGCTCGTCTTTGTTCTGCGTCTCGTCCTCTCCGCTCTCTCGCTTTCTTTCTCAATTCACTGTTGGCACCCTGTGTGATTCTTTTGACTCCTCTCATACTGTGCATTTTGTTTTTCCTCCTGCACTCTCATTCCACCTTTCTTCTCTCTTTATATCTCCAGCTCTCTCGGTCTCATTCATTTTCTCTTCATGCTCCACTCTCTCTCTCTCTCTCTCTGTCGCTCTCTCTGTTCCGGTGTCAAACAGACGGATCTTGCCCTTGACAACATGGCTCCAATCATTTGGAAGGATTAGTGCTTTTTTTTTTTTTTTTCTCTTGCTCTCCGTCCAATTAGCATGAACAGTATGTGTGTTAACCATGTGTGTTCAAGACGAGCGCGCACACACACACACACACACACACACACACACACACTTATACACACGACCAACTGTGAAAATACAGGCTAAGCCATATAAAAGGTTAAGTGATTATGTAGCCGTAAAACGAACTACGAGTTCTGTGTGTAAAACCGAAGGGTAAAGGCATTATCATAATTCAATTCACTGTGATTCAGCTCTCCCTAATTTAATAGTGGCTTGTATCAACAAAATACATGTGCCGTAACAGGACCTTTTTATAAAACAATATGATTCTAGCCATTTTAATTAAATAACAAAAGTGGGGATGTCAGCAAAGCAGCTGCACGCAGCGGCAAGCGCAGGTGGGGTGTGCAGGGCCAAACCATTTAGCCGACTCGGCATCATTTGAAAAGGACTCTGCACTTTCTTCTTTAGTTGTTTGTCCTCAGACATCATCAATTAACCTCCCCTGTGCTATTACAACATGTACAAACTTACAACAGATGACAGCTTTGCTACTGTATGTAGATCTCTCCCTGTAAGTTCATATAAGGGTTTTTTTTTATTAGTGCTAGGCTATAGTGACCTTTCTCTAGCTGCTTAAAAGTCAACCTGCCCAGGGCTGCATCACATCGCGCCCCTAATAAGACAGCAGAGGGGAAAGAGGGCTTAAGCCGGATTTATGTCTCGTGGTCGAGGTGTTCCGCCAGTCGCGCCGTAAATGAGTGTGGCGTAGGAATTGATTTATAGTTCAGCATAGGATTTAACCCACTGATTGTCATCGCACCACAGTAACACATGATGGATGCGCTGGATGCTATCAAACTGTGGAATGCATTCATTATAGACCCAAACTTATGGTGGTTACAGTATTTCTTGCTCCCGGTGATAGAGGCAGTCATGGTCACGGTGAAGAGAGGGTTTACTCTGCTAGCGCTTTTGGTCATTTTTTTCAGCTTTCATCTCTTTCTCTTCACTGTCAGTATTCTCTGCCAGCATCAGAGACATCCTGAACAAAGAAGCCAAAGCTGACCAATCACAGCGAGCACCCACGTGGTATCTCTGTTGTCCTGATGTGTAGTTACACTTTTAAGGAGGTGCTTGTGAGAACCATTGGTAGCTCCGCTGGAGCAA